>NC_051399.1:26956131-26958631 GCF_015228065.2 Penaeus monodon
TCTTTTAATTTCTAATGTGTATGATGTGATTCCTGCACGAGGATTGTTTGCATGTCATTAACAGACTGTAATAGCTGACGAAGAAGGGGATTTTCTCGGTCTTAAAATCTGAACTGTTTTTGATCAGCAGTATACGTGCTATCGATGATTATGATAAAGATAACCATAGTGGTAAAAGGGATAACAGTAATAATGATAAAACAATTATAATCATAACAGTGACAGTAATGATAATGATAACAATAATAATGGTAAAAAAAGAAAAGAAAATGATATGAAATAGTAACGATAACAATAACAATACCAGTAATAATAATAATAATAATAATAACAACAACAACAGTGATAATATTAACAATAACAATAATGATGCTAATTATAATGATTAGAATGAAATAATAATAACCATGGTAGTAACAATGACATTAATAATGATAATGATAATAATAATAAAAGATAATAATGATAACAATAATAACAATATAGCGACAATAACAACAATGTCGATGGATATGATAACAACAATAATCAATATGATGATAATAAGAATGGCAATGGAAATAATGATGATCGTAATAATGGTAATTATAATGATAATGAAGATGATTAATTATAATTATTATCTTTATCATTATCATTATCATTATTCTCATCATATTATCATTATCATTATTCTCATAATTTTATCATTATCATTATTATTATCATTTTATTATTATCATTATTTTTATCTATTACTAATTATTATTATTATTATTATTTCTATTATGATGTATTATTATTTATATTATTATTATCATTAATGAAATATTATTGTTAATTAATATTATTATTTATTATTATTAGTATTATTATATTATTAAAAAATCAGAGTATGTATGGCGTTTAAAATACCTGTTCTTCCATGCAGGTAGTCCTACTATGCCAAGGCTTTTTTCAACTTGGCAGTGATGCTTTTGTGCCACACTCTGTCAAATGCAGCAGCTATGTATTATTATTATTATTATTATTATTATTGTTATTATTATTATTATTATTATTATTATTATTATTATTATTATCATCATCATCCTCATCATCATTATTATTATTATTATTATTATTATTCTTATTATCATTAGTACTATTATTATTATTTATCATTATCATTATTATCTATTATCATTATTTAATTTATTAGTCCGTACATTTATCTTATTAGGATTTTATTATTATTATCCTTATTATTATTATCCTTATGATTATTATTATCTCATTATTATTATTAGTAATTATCATTATGTATTATGATTTGAGTATCATGTATTAGTTATTATATGATGTGCATGTATTATTATTCATTATATGATGATTTAGTGTTATTGGTGTTCTTGTGGTTGTTAGGATTATGAGTATCATCATCATTATCATTATTTGCATATTATCATTATCATTATTATTACTATTATTATTTATTATTATTATTATTATATACCATATTATTGTTATAATTATTATCATTATTATCTTTATTATTATCATTATTATTATCTTTATTATTATTATTATTATTATTATTATTATTATTATTATTATCATCATTAATATTGCTATCACTATTATCACTAATGATAGCGTAATGCTGATAACAATAATGATGAAAATGATAATAAAAATAATAAGACTATTCATATTAATGATACTACTACTCCTACTACTACTACTAGTATTAAATATGATAATGATAACAATAACAACCAAGATAATAGTAATTATTATAATGATAATTGTAATATTAATGATTATTGCGTTGCCGTGATGATTTTTATCGGATTATTTTAACCAGCGTTATCAGTGTTTTCGCTCTGGTTACTGATAGCATCATCAAAAACATATTAATATAAATAAACGTCAAACATAAACCGACTCAGGCAACCGAATAACAGAAGAAACCATTACTCTTTTACGAACCTTTTTTTCCTTTTTTCTTTTTGTACCAGCAATAAAATGATGCCCCGGGATTGAAGTACAAGGGTACGTGCTTGTAACATCCTCGCCTGGGTAGCGTGCACGTGTCTGAATGTTGTCTTGGACTGTTGATCTTGTTTCTTTGAGGACTAATGGACGGAAACCATTGTGAAAACTCAATTACCGGAAGTGTGAATGTCACCTGGGATAAACACCATGACAACGGTCGCATGGTTCCCCAGCGGCGATTGTTGTCTGCTTCCTCCCCTGGCAATGGTCGCTGCCTTCCTCTGTGGTAGCTATTGTTTACTCTTTTTTTTAGTCTTCTTCTGTTTCTGGTCTCTCTGTTGTGTGTTCCAGCTGTTCTCTTACTTTTCTGTGGCTGGTTTATATCTCTTGTTTCGTTCTTGGGGTGTATTTTCATTTATTATTATTTATTATTTGTTATTATTTTATTGTTTGTTGTTAGTGTCTTATTGTTTTTGTTTGTTTACCTTTGATTTCGTTTAAATATTTTTTGTGAAAAAAGTACTTATCATTAGTTTGTTATGGT
>NC_051399.1:26983768-26996268 GCF_015228065.2 Penaeus monodon
CTTTTGTCTCGACCCCTGCGTTCAATTCTAACCAGTTACACCGTCCTCTGCGCTGGCCTTGGATCAGTTCAGAGTGAAGTATTATGCATTATTTTGGAAACACTTCGATGCACAAGACTAATCTGTATGAAAGATAAGCCAGAAAGATGGTTATCATCGTGAAAGATAACAAAAAGTATCAATCTTAGTAATACTCTGACAGTCATTATATTTATAATCATTTTAGCTATAATTTTCTCTGACTATAATATGGTATCATTTTGATTACTGCTATGATTATCATAAGCAATATTTCATATTCGCCATTTTTATTTTTACTTCTATATTCATCATCTATGTTATCTTTATCATGCATACTATTATCATTCACCACTATCACCATCATTTATTATTAATAGCTATAATAATAATAGTAATAATATAAGCAATATTATGTTATTGCTATCACTATCAATTTTTATTGTCATTATTACTATCATTATCATTATTATTTTCATTATTGTTGTTGTTGTTATTACAATTATCATTGTCATTATTGTTAGTATTACCATTATCTTTTTCATTATTATCATCATCATTATTATCGTTATTATTATTATTACTAGTAGTAGTAGTAGTAGAAGTATCCTTATCCTTATCATTGTTATTACTTTTTCTATTATCATTATCATCATTATTATTAGTAGTAGTATTATTATTGTTGTTGTTGTTGTTGTTGTTTTACTATTATTTTTATCATTATTATTATCATCAATTTATTATTATTATTATTGTTGTTGTTGTTGTTGTTGTTGTTGTTGTTGCTTTGTTGTTTTGTTGTTATTATTATTATCATTATTATCATTATTATTATCATTATTATTATAATTATTATTATTATTATCATTATTACTATAATAATAATTATTATTATTGCTAGTAGTAGTAGTAGTAGTAGTACTATCATCATCATCATCATCATCATCATTATAATCATTAATATTATCATTATCAATATTCCATTGTAATGATAATAATAATAATAATAATAATAATAATAATAATAATAATAATAATAATAATAATAATAATGATAATAATAATAATAATGATAATAATAATAATAATAATAATAATAATAATAATAATAATAATGACGATGCCAATAATGATAATGATATCAATAATGATGTTATCATTATTAGTCATTATTATTAGCGTTATTAATTTTATCATTATCACTATGATTATTATTATTAGTAGTAGTATTAATATTAGTAGTATTGTTATCCTTATTATTATCCTTTTTATTATTATTATTGTCATCATCACCATAACCATCACCATCACCATCACCACCACCACCACCATCATCATCACCAACATCATCGTCATTATCATCATTATTATTATCATAATCGCCATTTTCATCATACCCTTAGCTTCATCTCTTCATCTTTATCTTGGTCATCACTATCACCATCCTCCTCCCCCTCCTCCTCCTCCTCACCGTCACCATCATCATCATCATCATCACCTTCCTCCTCCTCCCCACTACCATCATCATTATTAGCGTCAGTGTCATAATTTCCGTCACTATTATTATCAGTACTGTTATTACTAATTATGTTATTGTTACAGGTATTGCTAGTATTACTATCACCATTATTTTTTATTATCAATGTGATTAATTAGCATTGTTATCACTTTTATTGTCAATCATCACTGTTTTCACCATTTATCGTTTCTATCATTGTTGCTTTTATCATCAATAGCATTATGTTTACTCTCAACGATGGCATTATATACTGTTTTCGTTTTTATTCACATTATTAATATGAATGTTGTTTATATAATAAATTCAAATTCCATAATCTATCTTTAGATTTAATGTTTTTATTATTGTTTATTATCATTGTTTTAAACAATTATTACAGATATTTGTTTATAATAATGAATATCATTCTGGTCTTTATTTACACTATGGTTGGTTTATTTACTCTGTGGCAGTTTATGAAAGAGTAAAATCCCTTCCTTTGCATCGTAATTCGTGTTTCCGCTCATGTCATTAGCGTTGTTATCACAATAATGTGATAATAACAGCGTTCCAATATTTGTTATCATTATTCGTAATACGATCAACATTGTCACCCCTCCTGTGGTGATAACATGTGATAACTTCTGTAACTTTTTTGACGTTGTAACCATTCCTTTTATTATGCTAATGAAGACACATCTATAAAGCACGCCATCGTAGCTCTGGTATAAAGAACTAGCAGTTTCTGTGAGCTATGATGAAAGCAGTCCTGTTCTCTTTAAGACTGTAGAAGTGTGTTCACGAACGTTAATGATGGGCTCAGTCGATATGCTGGTAAGCGGCGACGTGTTCACTGAATTCGACTGGTAAGATGTCACTTGACCTAGATATCGTTCTGGTATGTGGTTCTTTGGTCAAAACCTCTCTTGGTGAATAGACGCATGGTCACTACAGCCCCGTGATGAGTGGACACGCGGTCAACATGCTAGCTTAAGTGACTGTCTTTAATGATTAGTTATTTCGCTTCCATTCCCTTGGTGACTTTTGTGATCAACATCGACCTACTGACTGATCAAAATACAGTCACAATATGATGGTGACTGGGTATATGGTCACCACACCGATCTGGTAACTGGTCACAGAGCCACCACGCCAGCTTGGTGACGGGACGGTTAGTCACCTGGTGATAAGAGGCAGGGAAATGCCGCCAGCGGAAAGGAATGTCAGCTTATTGGTCAACTATCAACAGAAGGAAGTACTAAATAACGCTGATCTTGTCTCAGGTCCAGCCGTATAAGTATAGGTTACATCACTATGGTTACCAAAGGACGCTAGCATGTTAGGCGAGGCCGGTGGCTATCTCGTAGGCCATGCTGGTACCGAGGTAGCAGATTAGGCTGGCGGTCCTGCCATAGACTGAGCTGGTGATTAAACTGTAAACCGGGGTATTTTAGAAGCCAGGATATAGATGACGCCGCAGGTTTTGTCGTAGGATAGTCAATAAACAGTCTTTAGAATATGCTACGATTTCTGTCACATTTCCGATCATTTGATTTGACTCTTTCATAAATGATAATTCCGCCGTAACGAAAGCTAGGGATTAGATTAGGGTGTAGTAGACAGGGCACAAGACGATGGATAGGACGGCGAGCGGGGAAAGGGCAAGGGATGGTGCTGAGGGAAAGGGAGAGAGAAAGAGAGAGAGAGGGCGTTCATTGCAGAACAAACCGTGGCGTTGTGGGCCGAGCAGAAAGTTGGAGACAAGATGGGATAATTCTGAACAGGTCAGGATGTTGTGGATAAGACGGGAAGTTGTAAAGTTGGCGTGGCTGTGTGTGTCTAACTACGATAACGCAGAGGACACGCCTGAACGGTGTAGGTAGGATTCGAAATATTACTAAAGGTTTCACAAAATAAAATGTCATTATATCGAAAGTATAGCTACTTTCAGTGGAAAATAAAGGCTGCTTTGAACATCAAAGGCTCGACTAATGATGCAAATAAAGACTCATCTAAGCATTTTTTGCGTTCACAATAGATAGCCAGAGGGACTATGAAACAGTATGGAGGGTGCAAAGGGCCGTAAGAAGAGGAGGGGGGGCATGGGACAGGTCGGAGGGAGGGGTCCTGTGTCAAGTCTAGGCGGACTGAAAGTGATGTATGTTAGACCGTGGGCAGGCTGTGGCGGTCTGACCCGTCCTCTGTCCAACAATTGCCGTCAAGAAAGAACCAAGGGGGAGCGACAAAGGCTGAGACAGAACTGTAACAGTATCTCAAGGACCGAGAAAATGAATCCAGGTTGAACCAAACTGCGGGTTGGAATGCGTGCTGTAATGCGTAAGGTTAAATCACGTGGATAGGTTTACATACAACTAAAACTGAAATTAGGGTCGACAAGCTTGGGTTACACACCACAAAAAATAGATTATGTATCACTGCAATGCGACTTTTATCACTAGTTTGAAAGTTTATGCGAATGGCATTAAGAGGAAAGCCCATATTTAAGTTAATGAAGACCTCCATAAGACATACCAATGCTTCTATCAGCGAGTTCATAAAAGTTCACAATATCATTTGAAGTTTGCATGATTACAGGGAATATCCAGCTCATGCTATAATCTCCACGCACTAATATATCACTGACCAACGTAGTTAACTGAAAGCTTATATGCACCGAGTCTCAATGAAGCCATGCCAGGATTATTATCGCTGCGGTTTGCTAAAGCACATCGGAGGGAAGAATAATATAGAAGCACCTCACTTTATTACAGCATAATGCTTAACATCACTTCCTCCGTGGGTATTTTCGTCCTTACAGCATGAGCGCCGATAATACTAACGCGAGAAAAGTACCGGCTGAAGTTACTTGATCAGCCGTGAAATAACTGCTTAACATATATGTTTACGAGCTCCCGTGTGCGCCGGGAGGGAGACTGGATAATATAACTTCTTTGTTACAGTGATTTTGTGCAAGCATGGCTGCGAAGTGGTGTCGACACGCGTGAAGCTATGACAAAACAGCGATGAAGAGGTAATAAATGACGATGTCTGAACACTTCCAATGCAAATATACTTGTTAGTGCTTGCCGGGAATCGTAAAGCCGAACAGGAAGAGCGAAGGAGAGGAACTGTAGGCTTCTCGTCACGAAAACGGATCCGAATTTCGCTCTTTGATGAATTGTTTTATTTGATCGTTTGTTGTTCTTTTTTATTTGGTTTGCTTGTTTAGCTTGTGTATAGGAATTGGTCTTTTGCCGTTGTAAATCTATTCATCAATCTATTACCGTAAAGGAGATATGTCTGACCGCATGGGCGTCTACTGTACATTACTCTACAAGGTTGTATGGTTACATGAAACTTCTAAGCGTTATATGGGGGTCTATAAAAGTAAATAAGGGTCTCTGTAACTATGTTAGTGAGTAACAAACTACATTATAGAGTATAATCTTGCCATATCTCATTGTCATTCAGAAGAAAAACCTTTGGTTGTCATGTAAGTTTGTGAAATGACATGAAAAATACGTAATTACATTTTCAAAAGTATGTAGGGAATGCACTTCGCGATATTACTAATGTACACCGTGAGTCTATAAAATTATATGACAGAAAATGCCATCCTCAGCGTAACTGCGGTGGACCAAACTACATTTACAGTTATATATTATACAAATACGTTGTGTTCGAGCAAGGACTTTGTCTAACCTATATGGAGTTTCAATTAATGCGCTCCTCTTAAAGGATATTGTTCTATATAAGTGATGTAAAAGGGCGCCTCCGTTTCATACAAAATTCGCATTTATATTTGATAGAACATGAGTGGAAAATTTCGATAAGATATGATAATGGACATTAAACAAATGCTATTTCGTGATAAGACAAACTGGTAAAGCCGGAGGCATAATCCTTTTTTTGTAATACTACAGGTTTCAATCAAAACAATAAGGCTAAGGCATGCCAATCAGGAAGCTCCATCAATCTAAAAGCTTTATCATGTTATGAGAGAGAAGCCTGGAAACGTGAAGGACTGTTATGAGGTTAGGCAACATACGAGAGCTCCTAACCTACGAGGTGAGGGCGCGAAGGGAGGAAAGGGGGGGGACTAGCCGCTGATGGGGGATTATAAGTAATCAACATGACCGCTCGTTACCAACATAATCGTCCTTTTTTATCTCTATCCTTAATAGCATTTAATCATGTCAATTCTCCCGGAAGTAAGTGTCTAGTACGCCTCATTTTGGGTGTATCAGACGGGGTAGAGTAGGGGGGAAGGGGGAGGGGAAGGCTGAGGGTCATTATGCTCGGCTGAAACTCGTATTCGAAGCCGCATGCTGGGAGGATGGATGTGTCTGCTCGAAAGAGGAAAACCGAAAGAACTGTCGTCTTACATAACATCAACTCATGTGTAAGGTACTGATGAAGACCCGACTTGGACCAGCAGAGAGGAATAAAGGCGTCAGACCTTGATAAAATTCTCGAACAATCATTTCTGCCCCACCACCACGCGGCAAAACGCTGGACTGACTAGTATGTCATCACAATAATTACGTGATGTGACTCCCCTTCCCCTTCCAAACTTCCTCTGTCGCCCGGAGAGACTTGTAGTTCAGAGTGCCGCCATCTTGCACGTCCACGGCACCCTGACACGCGACACCACCACGCACTTTTTTTTCCTTTCCTTCCTTCTTTCAGCCGTTCCTTTTTGTTCAAGTGGCGCGGCTGTGTTTCGGGGAAAATTGTCGGCTTGGCGATGTGACCTGTGAGGCAGTGAAGCAGCTTGCGTGTGTGTGTGGTCCGGGCCTTGACATCTCGACGCACTCAGGTTCTAGGTTGGGTAATCTTTGCATCAATACTAATTAGTTCCAGGAACCACTAGCTTATACAGGTGAATGTTATACTTGTAGCTTTGCTGATTCTCATTTTCCAGCTCGGTGAGGCCATGGCGTCGCGTGCTCATAACGAATCTACATTTCTGGGTAACATGCAAAGCTGATCCTGGGCATGTCACGGTAAGACTAGTATTAACGCAAGCTTTGTCAGTGATGAGCGGACTGTACAGTTTTCGGGAATCACGGGCCATGTAAGGAATTTGGGACAGATAAATTCTGATTAATCTCTGTGAGCGAGACAGAGCCAGACTGTCTCGCGTCGCCCAAAGAGCTTAGACACGACTTCCACCATAAACTCCCCGCGAATTTTAACATTTATTCCAGATGATGCTGTGAAGCACGGCGAATAAAGAAGAAGAAATCAATTGCCATAGATCCCCTCCATCTGAGTGTCCGGGCGCGCCAAATATCGTAGCCCGAGCCAAGCCCGACAAAGAATAATAATGCCTCAGAGTGTAACGGGATTTTTTTGGAGTTTCCCGTGTAGGGGGGCACAGCAGGGTGAAAGAGAAAATTGCTGACGGTGTAGGTAGCTGGCGCTGCGCTCTGTATGCTGGCGTTGATGATGGTAAGAGGGACGCCCACATGTGCAGTAGAGGGAAGTTGGGACACATGGTCTGGCCGTGTAACCCAAGCTACTTTCCTGGTCTTGCCTTGTGACCACGCGGTACCTCCACGCTCCCTTGAATTTCATTGCTTGCCCGTCTTGGTAACCGCTGTCCTATGACCGTTGCTACAAGAGAGAGAGGCCGCGTCTCGGAAGGATACCGCAGCTAGCATAGGCCATGTGACAAATAAATCCCCTCCTCCTCGCGGCCACTCTTTTTGAGTAGGATGATTTTCAGTTTTTCTTCGTCTAATTCCAAATCGAGCCCCTCTCCCCTTTTCTCAAACCCAGAAGCATAGTTAGAGTCTGAAAGCGTATCCAAAGAACTCATAGAGTAATTAAAGGACGTAAAAATATCGTGGTCGTAAGAGAGGAGAGAGGGGGTGGGAGGGTAGGAGGAGGAGGAGGGAGGAGGGAGGGGCGGGTCTTCCTCCCACAGTCGTATCTGGCGCGGGGTTGCGTGGGCGTGGCCTGGCCCGTGAGAACCAACCAGCGACCGCCTCCCTCCCGCCCGCGCACTAAATAACTGACGATCGAACTTGCTCTTTGTGAATTGACAGGGGACGCACAGATTTTATCACTCGTGGAAAGTGGTCTATTTTAGTGATCTTTGTGCAATTACGAGTGTTTTAACTGTAAGTATATGAGACTTTACTGTACTGGCTATTACTGTGTGTACTCTGCATACGTGTGTCTTTAGTCGTAAGTGTAAGAATATCAATAATAGAAACGAAGGTGACGCGCGCGGACCCAGCCTCTCGGTCCGCCTTGCTGGGTGATTGTAGCAGTATTTGTTTGGTGTGATTGAAGTAGGACGTGGGGAGGGACGCAAGCCAGCGAGCCAGCCAGCCCAGCCAGCCCCAGCTTCACTCTTTTCAAAGCTTGAGTCCTTACCCCCCCGCCTCCTCCTCCTCCTCCTCCTACTCCCCCTCCTCCTCCTCTTCCCCCTCCCCCGCCATGTGACCGGGCCGCGCGCGCGAGAATTTTACGCGTTTTCGTTTGGATTTTAGAATTGTAATTGATTTATGGTCGCGTGATGATTGATGGCCTTAATGATTAGGAGGTATTGAGGTACTCATTACTGGCATGTCTGGGTGCTTATTAGCATATATCTCGAAGAGTCTCACTGGCAGAGGCGGAAAGTAGGTCTAGAAAGGCAAACAGAGTAAAGTACAAATCACGAACCAATTCGAGGAAACATTTCCACGATTGCGGATAATACTGGTCGGGTGGCAGGCAGGCAGAGGCGGCGGGAGCGGCCCTCTCCCCCGGCTTAGACCGCCCGGCTGCTGCCTGCCTTCACCACCACCACAACCACCATCATCATCAGCAGTCGCAGCTTTGCCCGCCACCATTGCACACCGCGTAGGCCCCACAGGACACAAGCTTGGCGTGGCGGTGGTTGCGTCGGGGTGGTGTTGTTGTGCTGACTTACGGATCTTGTAAGTGTGATTCTCCGTTAGCAGTGAGCGTTGGGTAAATGTGTGTGATAAATAGGGTGTAGTGTCAGTGGTATTGATTACGTACGAGATGAGGTGAGCGGCTGCTACGCTTGGACAGTGACAGTGACCATCGGGGTTAGAGGAAGGGGATGCGGTAAGGCGAAGAGGGGGGGAGGGGGCGGGGAGGCCGAGGGACAAAGGGCTGTAGGAGGTGGAGGAGGAGGAGGAGGAAGAGGAGGGGGTGATGGAGTCCAAGGGGGTGGGGGAGAATGCCGTGTAGAGAGGGGGGAGGGAAGAGGGGGGAAAGGTGGCAGGAGCAGGGTGATGGTGGTGGCTAATGGGGGGGTTAGAGGGATCACGTCTTGACCCCCTCCTCCCCCCACTCTCACATCTCCCCCCACACGACCGCCCACCCACCCACCACCCCCGCACCGTTTCCGGCGTGCACTCGTATGGTGTCTGGACAAGCGTGTTGTTGTCCCTGGTGCCTCGCATGCTGTCCTCCCGACTCCACTTCCACTCCACGCATGGACGCCGTCGCGGGGCTCTCAGTGTCTCCGTCATAACCGCACTCCCGCCAGGCCTTCAGCTGTTCCTTCGGCAGTAGAGGCGCACAAGGACCGAGCGACTGTGCCCACGTCTCCTCCTGTCACGGTAAAAAGAAGCGTGTGTCATCAGTCCTTGAGCAGTGTTTATGGGGAGGCTTGTATGGGAGGGAAATTGCAGTCATGATTAATTCTACAGAGTTAATTCACCTTGACGAAAACAGGTAGTTTGGACTTAACCACAACGATGCTATATTTCTCGTGCGACCGCAACACCAGTGTTTAATCTATGACCACAAGCGCTTATGGACGAGTGTCAACTTACCGGAAATCAATGGCGTGCATCATATAATGCCTGACCGCTGACCGACTCTAAGTCTGTGCTGCGACATTTCATCGGCAGCCACACTGTGTTTTACTTCGGTAGCCTTCAGTGAGCCACGTGATCTTAGCGCTACATAGCTGAGACTTTTACGCAAGGTCGTTGAGAGCTGTGATCACGTACAGTATACAGCCCTGAAAGTTCTTTGTCGTTCTTGTGAGATATACGATGTCGGTTCCTCAGAAACTGTTCATGTCGGTGGGTCGAGTAACACTGTGGCGAAGTTGTTAGTGAAGGAAGGCCGTCGGGACGCCCCGGCCAGTGCTCGTCAGGAGGAAATTGTTGTGTAGAACAGATAAAATTGTCAGGAATGTCGCGTGACGTCACCGATAGGTAACATGAACTCGAAGTTTTCCTAGACGTGTAAAGTTTAATGGCAGCTCCGAGGTGGTGATGTAGGCTTTAGAGGGGAGGGAACAGCGCGAAAAGTATCGTCACATCAAGGTTCCTTTGGGCCCGGCTACCTTTGTCACTTGGTAATGCTGCTACATAACGTAATCAAACCACTGACACACATACACGATGTATTAATTTAAAACCTTTCTCCCTTCCCCCTTCCTTTCGCACAACTTTTTCAGGTATGTATTTTGTATTTTGGTGTAAGTAGTATAACTCGAATAGTTGACTATCACAAGCGTCAAGAACAAGGAGAGGAAATTAATTATATTGTGAACTATATATGTAGACGCATGGATCACGCCGAAATAACAGCGTGAGAAAGGTCTGCCTTGCTTGTTTCTTCCAGTAAAGGGAGTGTAGCATATCTGTTTACCATAATGTACGTATGGATATCACGTATATCGTCTGAGTACGGTTGAAAAATAGAGGTACATTATGACAAATTGATATGGCGCGCTCACATAATATGATAGCGCGTTTTTTGTATGTGTATTTTTTACTTTTTTTAAGAAGTGTCCTCCAGTTTTTATGTAATATATGCATATGTTTTTTTTTTCTTTCTTTTTTTGTGATGACATCGAATCACTGATATTTGATTCTGTACGAGTTTATATCCATTACCGTTCACTGTAATCGGATACAGCGAGTAGTTACAACAATACTAGAAAGGTTAGGTATTGCATGTGATGGTATATGAATTTTTATCCTCCTGTGTTTTTCGGCTTTAAAGCAGTTTCTGATGGGCGAGGTTAAATGCTAGTCAGATTTATTTGATAGTTGGCAATTTATGTTTAAAGCTATCGTATACGCTCTGCATTTAAAGGATGTGCAGCTATTACTGAACGTACACACACATGCACACACATACATATTTATGCAAAAGCCAATACTATTACTCTATATTGCTAACACTATTACTATATATTGATGAACTGAATGGGAGAGAGAGAGAGAGAGAGTGAGGGAATGAGAGAGAGAGTGAGGGAATGAGAGAATTGAGAGAGAGAGAGGAGGGGTAAGAGAAAGTGAGAAGCGAGAGAGATAGAGAGAGAGAAAAAAGACAGAGACAGCTACACAGAAACAGAATCAGAAACAAAGGCAGACAAAGAGAGAGAGAGGGAGAGCGAAAGGACGAAAACAATAATGGAAAAATAAAGAGGACCCTCCCCTGCATCCACGTGGATCTATCAGTCAACAATATTAACATTGTTTGGGTGCAAGCGAATGTAGGCCACTACTGTTTCCCCGGCAGTTGGAGGGCGTTAGAACGACTTTAAACACATTAGTAGAATTTAGGAAGTGTTAGGGTCATCCCATATTCGTCTGTAGATGCTCCAGGTTACAGTGCGACACTTAAAAGGATAGTATTATACCACGTGGGAAAAAAATTATGCATGATTATTATTTGTTATGGTCGTTGGATATATATGTTTTTTGTCTTTATTGTTAGTGATCTTTCTTCTGTCGCCTTTATTTGCATTTTTGATCATGGTTAATTCTATTTTTCTCTGCTAGTGTAAGTTAACCATGTCTTGCTGCTACAGTATTACATTAGTGTATTTTAATGATTCCACGATAAGAATGTTAAAGAGAGTTGGTCTTGTAATTAATTGTAATTATTTTTGCATGTATTTTTCGTGTTTTTAATTGCGGACCTCATTTAAACTTCGTTAGATTCATAATTTGTGTGTAATGTTTTTTTTCTCTCTCTCTTTCCTGTCACCATGAACCTTAATATTGATAGATCAATTATTGTTGTAAATTGAAGCTTATTTAATTTGACATTCCTTATCGTGTGAATTGTGCTTTGATTTTTTACGTTATTTTATTGTTATCACTAGTCTTATGATTATTGTTGGTAATACTGTATTGATTTTATATTTGTTATTACGTTTACTGTTACTGTTATTAACAATAGTATTGCCTTGCATTATTTTTGATGAAATATCACCACCGGCAGTAATTATAACCCAGAAGATAATAATGAATACAATAGTTACTAGCATTATCGGCAAGCAATTGCAGTAATGATAGTTTACATAATCATTATCATCATATTTATTTTTTTTTTAATGTAACATTGATTTTCACATTTAAATTTAGTAGGTCAAGGTTGCGCTAGTGAACCTCAACCCGTGGTCCATTCATAAAATAAAGAGCTTTTAGTCCCAAAATATTGTGAATGACACTTTAATACAGTTAATAAATTGTTCGTTTACATATTCATAAAAGGTTCAGTATATGGCAAAGACAAGTATACGCATTTGATTAACATTACGATAACAACTGTTACTATTATTATCACTGCCTCTCCTATTATATTATTACTATTACTACTACTACTACTAAATTGAATTTCTCCTTATTTAGATTTGATTTCATATAATTTACTAAACTATTTCGATGAATTTTGTTTTGACCCGTGAAAAAAAGTTGATTTTTCTTTATAGTTTTCATAGAGTTCAAGAAGTTTGTTTATTTTGAATGACATGGAAATTCTATGCTTACTTTATAGATACGAAACGATAAAGATACTAAGGCAGTCAAATGCTTGTTAGAGGCTAAAGTGCGATATTGCTTGATTTTTCGGAATGTTAGACTGTATTTTAATAGCATTTTCACTGTAAATATCAAAATGCGACATTACGCAAATTGTAAACTCAATTTTTGTTAATCTTATTTTCGCTGAACCAGACCAACCGCTATTCGAAAAGTGGCGTTCC
>NC_051399.1:27001268-27018768 GCF_015228065.2 Penaeus monodon
GACGGACAGGGGAATAAAAACAGGCGAAGAGAAAACCAACCATCAAAAATATTCATACAAAAAGAGATTAGAAACGGACAAACAGAGAGAAAAGTAAAATCTTAAGAATAAAACAGGGCACATGCACACACACACACACGCGCGCGCGCGCACATAAACAAACAAACAAACACCAACACAGACACACACATACACGCACACACCGCACATGGGTACACACAGTAGCGCACCCACAACCACTGCCACATTATCCCGGGACCGGAGGAGTGTATGAAGCTACGGACGCTGAAAAGAAACGAGGAAATGGTGGAGTTAGAGAGGAAGACATGTCCAAGAAGAAAGAGATGGGGGAGGAGGAGAAGGAATAGGAGAGGGAAAAGGAGAAGGAATGGGAGATGGAGAAGTAGCTGGAAGCGAATGAGAGAGAGGTGGAGAAGGAGAAGAAGGAAGAGGAGGAGGAGAAGTAAAGTTGAAGAAGAAGGAAAAGAGGTAGATGATAAAAAAGGGGAGGAGAAGGAAAGGTAGATGAAAATGAGAAGAAGGGAGAGGAGAAAGAATAGATGAAACGGAGAAAGAGAAGAAAATATGAAAGCAGAACGTAGATATGACAGTGGAGAAAAAATGAACGGTAGACAATAGAAAAAGAGAAGGAAAATAAACGTGATTTTATACGAAAATTGAACCATATATATATATATATATATATATATATATATATATATTTTTATATGTGTATTGTGTGTGTGTGTGTGTGTGTGTGTGTGTGTGTGTGTGTGTGTGTGTGTGTGTGTGTGTGTGTGTGTGTGTGTGTACAAAAATACCAAAGAAAAGGGGGAGGAAAAAAAAAGAAACATACGCGGATTCAAAGGCCGAGAGAATGAAAGAAAGCGAGAGAGAGACACGGGAGAATTGTGTGAGAGATTATGCTTACTTGTGAGATAGGTAGCATTAGATACTTAGAAACTCATCAGGGAACGATGAAATGAGGGTCTGGATGAGACTGTCTGATGAGGGGAGAATGAGGGAGAGGGTGATGGGGGCTAGAAAGAGGAAGGAAGATGAGTCAAAGGCAGAAATGAGGGAATTGTGAGGGCTTAGGTGTAGATGCTTCATTTGAGGAGGCGTGTAGTTAATTCCCTTTGAATATGTGTGTGTGCGTGTGTGTGTGTGTGTGTGTGTATGTGTGTGTGTGTGTGTGTGTGTGTGTGTTGTGTGTTTTTGCTGGTTTATGTTTTTTTTTTGCTGTGTATGTGTATGTTTTTCCTGTTTATGTGTATTTGCCTGTGTATATGGAATACGATAGTTTGTGTTTGCTTTGTGAGTGAATGTGTGTGTTTGTTTGTGTGTGTGTGTGTGTGCGCGCGTGTGTGTGTGTGTGTGAGTGAGTGAGTGAGTGAGAGAGTGCGTGTGTGAGTGTGAGTGATGTGTGTGTCACAGCCGCGAGCATATGTGCTTATTAGATTCTAGGGTGAAAAGACCAGAAATTAAAGCAAGGTAAGAGAAGGGGTGAAACAGCTGAAGTGGAGGAAAGTAAGAAAGATTAGGGAAAGAACAAGGAAGGCAGAGGGGAAAGCAAAGACGTGTAGAGGAGGATAAAGGATAAGGAGGGAGAGGAAGAGGGAGAGACAGACAGACATGCAGATACAGGTAGTCAGTCAAACAAACAGACAACGAGAGAGACGGATAGACTCAAACAGACAGCGAGAGAGAGAGAGAGAGGAGAGAGAGAGAGAGAGAGAGAGAGAGAGAGAGAGAGAGAGAGAGGTCCACGGTGTGACGGACAAGGAACGTATCAGCAAATGATGCGGGATTGGATGTAGTGAAAACGAGGCAGATATTATGTTTGCAGTATGAGGAGCTCCGGGTCACAAAACTGTACAGGGATGACATCTTTAACTTTCGGTTTGTATGTGTATGTATATATATAAACGTACGCTTTTCTTAAGAGTGTCTTTTTCTTTTATCGAATGCACTACCGGGCTGAATCCTCCATGTAACGTTACAAAAAGAGAAAGATTGAGAGAGAAAGAAAGGGGAAAAAACTTCGTTAAAATGAAACCGATTTTTTAGACTTCCGGAGAAAATGATTTTTACACTTTTTTTTTTCTTTTTTGAATTGATAAACCAGACTTCCTTTTTTTCCATATCGAAGCGGGGCTCTTCTTTACCTTTTTGAAATTGATATTTTAGAAGATCCTGCGTTACGAAAATCCATACGGGGAATACGCCAAGGAGAGAACACGGTCGGGAGCATACGGGCGTGAGTGTGTAATGCTCCGCCAGTGATGGGTAGTGAAGGAAGGCTAGTTCATATTACCTTACGGTTGTGTGCAGGTGAGAGCGTGAAATTAAGATTACCTAATAGAATATGGGATGATATCATGTAGTTTATTGGGAGCTGGAGATGGCGAGCTTGTCGAATACATGATCAAGTGCTTTGCGAAATTGTGGGAGAGGTGAGTGCATGTGTGTGGTGGGTGAGACATGTATGTGGTTCGGGTATGTGGGTATGTGTGTGTGTGTTTGCTACTGTATGCGAGACACACACACACACATATACTTTGACAGAGAGAGAGAGAGAGAGAGATGGAGAAATTTTATTTTAAAATATATATATTAACTATGGCAGCGAGACCAGAATGCCCCATGGTGACCTACCGCTCGAACAGGAAAAAAAGAATATATGTATATATCACACACCGAAGGAGAAAGAAGAGACTCGAGTCCTCCAACCCTCCCTTACCCCTCTCCCTCACACTCCCCTCATACACACCTCCCTTCCGTTCCCCAACCCCCACTCTTTCTTTACTCCCTCCGTCTCCCTCCCTCCCTCCTTCTCCTTGTTCCCCCACCCTTCCTATCTCTCCCTCCGTCTCCTTCCCTCCCTCTCTTCGTTCTCCCACTCTTCCTTTCCCTCCCTCCTCCCTCCCTCCCTCCGTCTCCTTTCCTCCCTCCCTCCCTCCCTCTCTCTCCTCGGCCGCGCAAAGCCTTAAGAAAAGTGAGATCAGATCCCGAAGATGAACCAGGGCTAGATGATCCCACGGCGCCGAAGAACCAGGCAGGTTCGGGAGCATCATGGCGACGAAACGGAAGGTTTCTTATGGGGTTTCTCGCCGGCAGGAAGACGTCTGGGGTGGCCAAGGGCGTCGGGGGTTCTTCCTCGAGATATATAGAGATGTCAGCAGCTCCGTGATGTGATGGGACTTGAGGGCTTCCCTCTCTCTCTCTCTCTCTCTCTCTCTCTCTCTCTCTCTCTCTCTCTCTCTCTCTCTCTCTCTCTCTCTCTCTCTCTCATTATCTGTCTTCATGTAACGGCTGTTTTTCGCTTTGTACCATATAAATGTGCTTTTATCGTCCATAAATATATATAATATATATATATATATATATATATATATATATATATATATATATATATATATATATATATATATATATATATACATGTATATATACATGTTTCTATGTCTATATATATATATATATATATATATATATATGTATATATATATATATATATATATATATATTATATATATATATATATATATAAAATATATATTACTATATACATATATATATATATGTATGTATGTATGTATGTATGTATGTATGTATGTATGTATAAGTGTGTATTTGCATTTTTGAGTGTACATGTATGTGCGTGCGTGTGCCTGTGTTTGTGTATGTATATACTTATATATGTATGTATATATGTATATGTATATATATATATATATATATATATATATATATATATATATATATATATATATTTATTTATATATTTATCTATTTATTTATATATACATGTATATATATGTATACACCAACACATATAGGCATGTGTGTTGGCATCTTCCGATTTTTAAGTGTATTCCAAAATAGATTTCGCTGCATTTCGTTAATCGCCATTGCTACATCAGTCGGCCCCGTGACTCATTCCCTTTTGTAGTTTCATTTGTCGTTACATCGGCGCTCGGCGTTCAGACCTGTCCAAAGTGAGTCCCGGTAATGTATGTGAGGCCGGGAGTCCGTGGGCAAGAGGCAAAGGGAAGGGCCCTCGCGAGGACGGGCAAGAGTGGGTGGGGAGGGTGTGCGGGCCGCGTGGGGGGAGGAAGGGGGAGGCGAAGAGGAAGGTGGGTGGGGTGGGGGGAGGTGGCCTCGGCGGAGCGTGGGGGCTGCTGCAGCCTGGAAATTGGATGAGGGTGTTGAGTGGAGGAGCGTTGGCCGCGAGGAGACGCCTGGCTCAAGCTTGTCGTGTTCGGACGCGCTCTGATGACGAATGCCTTTTGTCTCGCGCCGGGAGCAGGAGCGGGGCCAGCACACACGTAGCGGCGGCGGGGCGAGGCGGCCTGATCAAGTGATGCTGGAAGGGCCGATGCTGATGCGTCCAAACCCCTCTTTTTCTTTCCCTCGCGCTCTCGCTCTTTCCTGGCTTTCTCTGGCTGTCGCCTGGCGGGGTTTGCTCTCCTCGATTGGTGTCGCTCTCTCCCGCTCTTTCTCTTGTTTCCGCTCCTGTTTGTTTGTTTCTCGGTCTGTCTTTGCGTCCGTCGGTTTGTGTCGTATGCAGGGAATTCTGATTTAGATATTTGTTATATATTTTATATCGTTAGACTTATTGATCCTCCTCACTTCCGGTGTAACGTATTCGCCACTTTCATTGATAAATTCCAAGTGACAGTTAATATAAGTCGGTGACAAACCAGCATATCAGTCCCTTTGTCGGCGGATTCCCCAGCCTTTCCCTCCACCAAGTTCCAGCGCTTCATCTTCACCCTTAATGCTCTCCGTTTCGCATCGGCCTCGCCCGCTCCCTTCCTTCCCTCGACCATCCCTTTCTGCAAGCCATCAGCCTCATTCCACCCAGCATCCCACACACCCTCGGCCTCAACCTGACCCTCCAGTCCCTCGGCCGACACCCTGCATCACCCTAAACGCGGCCCTTCACCACCTCACGCACCCATTACATCACGTCCCTTTCTCTCGCTCTCCACTTCGCATCGGCCCCAAATAACCATGATGGAGGGAAGCGCGCCCGAAGGCCTACGGCGATCATCACAACCTTTTAGAGGCCAGTATTGACCAGTATCATATCATTTATCTGCGTGGAGGCTGGGGAGCTGCCATCTCGAGGAAGTACATCACTTTCTCCGATTCAAGCTCGGCTGGCTGGGACATTAATCACGAACATGAGGGGGAGGAGATAAGTATATTTATATTAACTTCGAAGAGGTCTTTATGTTGATTTGATGTTCGTTAGTAGTCTCCGGGCTTATAGGTCGAAGTGTTGGAGGATCGTGTTGGCGTTTGGCAGAGGGGGTGGGGTGGGAGGGAGAGTTTTGTTGGGGATTTCTCTCTCTCTCTCTCTCTCTCTCTCTCTCTCTCTCTCTCTCTCTCTCTCTCTCTCTCTCTCTCTCTCTCTCTCTCTCTCTCTCTCTCTCTCTCTCTCTCTCTCTCTCTCTCTCTCTCTGCTCGCCCTTTCATTCTTTCTCTATTTCTATCTCCTCCCCTCTCGCTCTCTCTTTCTTTCTCTATCTCTATCTCTCCCTCTCTCTCTTTAATTAGTGTAGGAGGAGGGTAGGGTGAGCGTGGTGGGGACAAGATTGCGTGTCACAGCGTCGACAGCTTACCAGCAGCCTCCACCTCCCCGGGGCCTCCCCCCCTGTCCCCCTCCGTCGACCTGCCACTCACACCCCGCCGCCACCACTTCCTACACCAGAAGAAAAAAAGATGGGAAGAGAGAGAGAAAAAAGGAGTTACCTCCGACCATCATTCTTGAATATTACTCTTTTGCCTCTATGGCGTTCCTCTCTCTACTTTCGGCGGTGAATTCTAAGTTACTGTCCGCCTTGTTTTGATGTGTCGCTGTTCGATTGATTTTGTTTTTTTCTTTACTCTTCTCTGAGATTATATTCTTTCTTGTGTGATGTGGTCTTTCGTTTGTTTAGATGTACTAGTTTTTTTCAGTAGCTTCTCTCTCTCTCTTTCTCTCTCTCTCTCTCACTTTCTCTCTCTCTCTCTCTCTTCTCTCTCCTTCTTCCCTCCTCCTCTCTCTCTTCTCCTCTCCTCTTCTTTTCTCTCTCTCTCTCCTCTCTCCCTCTCCTCTCCCTCTCTCTTCTCTCTCTTCTCTCCTCTTCCTCTCTTCCCCTCCTCTCCCCTTCCTCTCCTCTCTTACCCTCCTCTCCCCTTCCTCTTCTCCTCCTCCCTCTCCTTCTCTCCTTCTCCCTCCTCCTCCTCTCCTCCTCTCCTCTCTCTCTCTCTCTCTCTCTCTCTCTCACTTATTCCCCTCTCCCTTTAACCTCTATCTTTCTCCCTTTCCTTCGTATTTCCCTCTCCCTTTCCTTTCCTTCTGCCCTTTCTCCCTCTTCCTCACCCTCTAGCACTCTCTATCATCCCCCACCACTTTCAGCCCTCCTCCTCCTCCTCCTCCACTTCCTCCTCTCTCCCTCTTCCTCCCTTCTCCCTCTCCCCTCCTCCTCCTCCTCCTCCTCCTCCTCCTCCTCCTCCTCCTCCTCCTCCCTTTTCCTCCTCCTCCTCCTCCTCCTCCTCCTCCTCCTACTTTCACCCCCTCCTCCCTCTCCCGTCCTCCTCTCACCCCTCCACATGGAGTCTTGCCTTACCTTTCCTCCCCGTCTGCGTTGCACTCATCCCTCGCCTCTCCTGTCCACCTCGGTTGGTCCTCCCCTCATCTCTCTTGCCTCTCCTTTCGCCTTTGTTGACTTCCTGCTCTTCTCCCCTCGCAACTGTTGCCTCCTTGCCTCTTCCCCTTCGCATGTATACCTTACTTGGAGTATCTTTTATTTAGCTTTCCGTTCGACGCCGTGTGTGTGTGTGTGTGCGTGTGTGTGTGCGTGTGAGTGTGTGTGCGTGTGTGTGTGTGTGTGTGTGTATGTGTGTGTGTGTGTGTGTGTGTGTGTGTTTTAGGGGGGTATGTGTATGTGGGTCTGTTAGAGAGGAAAAAAGGAAAGGAGAAAGAGACGGAGAAAGACAGACTGAGAGAAAGCATTTAGCTCTCAGTCCCACTTGACTTTTTTGATTGCTTGCACGATTCCCTTGTGCTTTGAGGAATCAGAAGATTGCATAGACTCGAACACTGTTAAGCGAAGACATGCGAAGTAAGGGAGACATAGAAAAATGCACCTTTTATTTCTCTCTCTCTCTCTCTCCACTCTCTCTCTCTCTCTCTCTCTCTCCCCTCTCTCTCTCTCTCTCTCTCTCTCTCTCTCTCTCTTTTCCTTTCTTCGTCTTGGTGAAATAGTTGGTAGAAAGGGAAGGAGCCTGAGACCCGCGGTGACGGCCAGTGACATGACCCCTCGAACACGAAGACTACCTGACGCACCCTTTCTGCCCACTCTGCTCTTCACAGACACACGGACACATAGGCACACAGACGCATTGGCACACGGACACATAGGCATACGGACACGTAGACACACAAGCACACAGACACATACACACAGACCGAAAAAACGAGCTCACATCCTTGACTCATGGGCTCATGGCCAGAACATGTTTTGTCTTCCGGCGGTGATTCGAGATTGATTTCTGTAGTGTCTGAGAGCAGCAGGAGCTATTTTGGCTCAGTTGCTTCGCTTCTAAAAATTCTCCCTTGAGTTGAAGCTTCGAACCTCCCGAAGATAATTTTTTTTCTTTTCTTTTTCAACCCGCGGCTCCGTCAGTAGAAAGCATCGTTCTGGAAATCGATCCATATTCTAACGAAGCAAAGTCACGCGTGATGTTGCAGAAGAGACTATTCTCTTGGCGAATAGTGTTGACAGTGTTGCAAAAGAAGTACACGACCGCACGGTAACCTTGGCGGTACTGAGGTTGGGGGAGGGAGGGAGGGAGGGAGGAAAAGATTGGGGGGAGGGAAGCAGGGAGGGAGGGGAGGGAAGAAAGAAGGGAGGGAGTCAGCCTCTCCTTCCATTAAAAGCCTCCCTTATACCCGTCTACCACGTGTTTGTAACCATCCCCTGCCGTCACCAAACGTCCCAAAATGTTAGCCCATTCTGATTGGTCTAGGTAAACCCGGCGGTGTAAGGTGGGCTTATGTGGGCTAAGGTGGGCCAAGGTGGGCTGGTGGTGACGGGTTGACACCTGGTTGGACGGCGCGCTTCATCGCTTCACGCGGGTCTTCACCGACACCGCCTTGCCGCAGCGTCGTAATCTTTTTTGCGCTTTTAGTCTCGTCTCAGTTTTTTTTTTTTTTTTTATGAAGAAGGTCAACGTATGCTTCTTCGAGGAAATTTTCTTTGAAAACGAAAACCAAAGCTATGAAAAGAAATGATTGTCAGGGGTATCGCCCTTTGATATGTCTCTCTCTCTCTCTCTCTCTCTCTCTCTCTCTCTCTCTCTCTCTCTCTCTCTCTCTCTCTCTCTCTCTCTCTCTCTCTCTCTCTCTCTCTCGCTCTCTCTTTATTATTATGATTAATTTTGAGAAAAACGGGAAATCTGCTACTGAGTAAATATGTCAAGATGCTTCAAGAATCTGTAATGAATTTAAGACTGTTCTCTGATTTTACTTAAGACATCACAAAAGAGTAAGAATGCATATGCCTGTCTCTAGTTACTCTTCTCTTAAGGAAATTTACAATGGGATAATTATCGGTTAAAGTTCATTAGGATTTTGTTATCAGTCGGTCTTTTTCCTCCCGTCCCTTCACCCCTCCATTACTCTTTTGTTCTTTCATTTGTTATTATATTTTGTGTCATGATTTTTTTTCCTTCTTTTTTCTTCTTCCATTCTACTTCTTTCTCTTCCTTTCCTTTCTTCAGTTCTCTTCCTCTCCTCCTGTTATTTCTGTTGAATTCACGTCTATTATTTCTATGACGGGCATTGTGCGATATGACACGGGAACCTCAGCAATAGTCACTTCAACACACTTAAGTTGTAGATCGTCGGTGTAAAGCAAATCGTGAATTTCGCAGCTTATGGTGCACCTTACGAGAACATTATCAAGCACCCTCCCTCCATCTCCCTTCCCCCCCCCTACACCTCCCTCTTCCTCTTATCCCCTTTCACCTCCCTCCCCCACCCTCCTTAACCCTCCCCTCCTTCCTCGGGGAGACACACCGGAAGCTCCTGCCATTCCATCACTCGTCGCTTGGTTTGGGGACAATTTTGTGTGTGGATGAGTGCTGTTATATTATCCGCAGATAAAACCATGATTTCTACCTTGCGCCGAGTATACGCACCAGCACCCGCACGGCCATTCGCTGTATCCGCAACGCCGTTGTGCACACCCGCTTACGTGCACAGTCACCACTAACATCACCTCTCCAAGTGACAAAGACACGGGGGCTCACGCGCTTCCGGCCATAATAATTCGCATCATTGCATGCAAATTTCAGATATGCTTTGTGAATATGCCTTGTGTACTCAGCTTAACGCAATGTCGCACTGTCTTCAGTCTTCTTCGTAAAATTGCGGCTTACTCTCTTTCCCCCCTTTCACGTGCCACTATTTTCTTGCTCTGCCGATTTGCTTTCTTCTTTTGTTTCTGAAGTTCCTCGTGTTCCAAAAGCGACGTCTGTGGTATCGTCAACCTCCCCCCCTCCCCTACCCCTCCCCTACCCCGTCTGTGTGCCTTCCCCGCCCCACCCCCACCAAGCTCTCTCGCCCTCTCCCCTCCCTTAGCTGTGTAGCGACCTCGCATCTAGTTATTGTCTTGTTTTTCCTCAATATTTTACTCGCAGAAGATTCCCAGAGGTAACATTGCCTTTGTGGTTCAGAGTTCTTTGCCAATCCTTGATGTAGAATTTCCATGCGCTGTCGCCGAGCATGCTTGCGTCTTGCAGGAGAGCTGTGCCTCGCGGCTTCGCAGCAGCCGTGGCATGCTGTTCTCGGGCCACAGCGAGTGCCTGCGCGGCGCTGCAGAGCGTTCTTGCGTCTAAACACAGCTTGTCAGAAGAACAGCCATTATGGCGATGTCTCAAAGTTTCTAAACATCACAGGTACAAGGAACAACACGGCGTGTAAACACAACAAGGGTTAATGGCGTGTTGATGGGGCTTGGCATAATAACTTTTAGCGCAGAAAGGCATTGTGGCGACTTTATTAAAACTCGAAGCATAATCGCGCACTGAGATATTTTTTTATACGCCAAATAAGAAAGCTTCGTATGTTTGTCATTCAACATAGGATTTTAGCAGAGTCAGGATTCCGTAAAGAAAATGGAGAATGTGTTATTTGACCTGAGAGTTGTGCGTAGAAGAGAGAAGTATGTAATGGAACCCCGTCAACTTAGCGGCGAAATTACGGAGAAAGAGTCCTCGCTTGGAATATACCGTGAATCGTGATGGCTGGGTCTTCGCTAAGAATGTTGATGGCCCGAGCAATGACACCTTCCCTGAGAACTAATTAGTTTTTGTCGGGAGTCCTACCGAGTTCGGCGACGAGTGCGAGGTGTAACTGGGCTTTCTAACGCTACGGTTTTATTCTGTGTGGTTGATTAGCCCCTTGCCAAGGGTCGCTTAGATGTGAGAGAGAGAGATTCTTCGAGCCTCGGTGTTGAGAATCAGAAATATGCCATCAATATCTTCCATTTGTCTTTATTTGGCGAAGGGAATAACGTGGGAAATGGTGATTATTTACCTTACATCTTTGCCGAAGATTCGAGGGGGTACCAACCTATTCCATTGTTAGAAGTTGTCGAATTTGTCTTACTGTTTTCTCTCTCTCTCTCTCTCTCTCTCTCTCTCTCTCTCTCTCTCTCTCTCTCTCTCTCTCTCTCTCTCTCTCTCTCTCTCTCTCTCTCTCTCTCTCTCTTCTTTTTTTGACTTTCAGTCATTCAATCTGCAAAGAAGAATTCTTTGTTCGCTGAGCTAGGATCAAGAATTCTGTCATCGAGTTCGCATTCTTATCATGTACGAGTCAGCTGATTAACATACCTGACAGGTAACGCAACCAGGAGTGAAGATAACGATTGTGCTTGATACCCTGATTACCGGCTTTAATTTAAAACAAAGACTGCAATTGAACGTGTTTCGCGTAACAGAACGAATACTTTTAAGATTACGCTTATGGTTTGGCGTGGGAAGGTTGAAGACATCGAAAGGCGCAGTCACGTGACTCGTCTAAGAAGCGCTGACACTTATTCGATAGTGTTAGACTTAATCGTCCGTTTCTTCGCTATTTTTGGAGAGAGAGAGAGAGAGATAGGGGGGGGCAGAGAGAGGGACAGAGAGAAATACAGACAGATAAAAAGAACAGTGAAACAGAGCTAAATAAGACTTTCCATCATCACTTCGCGCCGCACACCCGTAGCACATCCCTTTCGATTTCCCAGAGCGTCGAAGGGAGCGCTGTACCTGCCAACTGCGCTCCGTGACTAAGTACCTGTACCGAACCTCCGCGACGAACGCTTCTCTCTGCCCTTTGTTCCAGTGCTGTCCATGCTCCCTGACTACTCATGCTTACGATTCCGCGAGTTGGGTAAAATGCCAGAATTTTTCACGGTCTGCCGTTTCCCGCGCCGCCGAGGAGTGGCCGCGTCCCAATGGGCAGCTGCGGCGTCGATCGTTCTTTTGTGTTCGTTTGAGGTTTAGTGTGAGCTAGGTAGTGCTGTCACAGTGCTCAGTGCTCCATTTTGTGGGTCACTGGAGCTTTGGAGACATTCCTAGGGTGACTGTGTGTACCCTACGCTCGTATTAACGCCATATGTATTAGGCGTGTATGAATGTGCGTTTGTGTGTACGTGTGCGTGTGTGTCTGTATGGTAGTTAATTTTAGGTTATAGACTCGTCATTCTTTCCTGTATTCACCGCGTAGTCATCTACGTCCATTAAATTATTCACCCGCCGTCAACTGTAGATAGTCGTTAGCCATCGCTATATTCTTTACCGGCTATATTATCAGATATTTAATCATACTTATCAGTCGGCATTTTATTCATCAGCAACAATGTAAGCTGTCAGCTATCGTGTACGTACCAGCCAGAGAGCCACTTTATTCGTCATGCGCAAAGCAGGTGTGCATGTCGCCATCGCTCCTGATCAGGGACTTGCATTCCAGACGGGCGCTCCGCAGAGTCATATATCGCGAGAGTAAGTACAGGCGGGCCCGAGGCGTCAAGAGATCTTACACATCACTTGCCTCGTCGTTACCTCGCGCAAGCTTAGATTACCAGTGTGTAGTGAGGTGTACCTGCCATGATGATTATTACATGTCCTCACTTTTTAGCCCCCAGTCTTTACACGGTCCACACCGACCATCATCGCTGGTGCATGTAACGTTTGGCCGGCTCATTACCACGCCATCTCCGCCGGCTCGCTCTACAGTTACTTACTCGCGCCCGTGTCATTACTGCGGTTATTAGGGGATGCTCGCCTTCATTACAGCTAACCATGACGCATTGGTCGTACTCCCTGCCATCACAGCTGCCATTGTGCTACTTACTACTTAACCTTTTATATACTACCTGCTTGACTACCTGCTTCTTTTATTGCTGTACGAATGTGCTTCCCGCGCCAGATGCGCAGTAGTGAACTCGCCGGTGTTGCATGTGGCCCGTGTGTTTCAATGTCCCATTTGCTCATTTTATTTCAGATATCAATGTTTTCTCAACATTACCCCGAGCTAATTATTCGTACCGCTGCTTATCACAACAAGCCGACTTTGGCCCATCGACGCTTGCCTGCTGGGGGCAACAGATCGTCCCGTAACGGATATTGCTGACAAAGTCTTTTTATTGGGCCGGCCTGATGCATCCCACAACACAGCATGCTGACCGCTTGCCCGAACGAAATCCGCTGACTGTTTCCCCCTCATCAGATCTTGCCAAACATACACCCTTCCTCCCTCCCCCTCCCCACCTCCCCCCCAACACACATGCACTCATACAGCCGCTCGAAGGCTGCCGTCCCGAGAGTTCGGCCCGCCCAGGCTTCCTCTAGCTTCCCGAGCGTCGGAAGCCCAGCCGCCAGAACAAAGTATTCCCCCCGGAAACCTCGCTTACACATGTCCTCTCACGTACAAACCTTCACTCGGCATTCTCGGGAAATACGGTTAAACGACAAACCTCGCCTTGAACTCTTTTTAAGACTTTCCCAAGATTTCTGACCTCTACACTCGCTCTCTGTTCTCTTGTCAATATTTATTCCACGTTTTCCGTCTTTTTTGGTCACTTTGAGTGTATGTGTAACATTAGGAAAGCCGGTGCAACTTTCTCTGGTCAGTATGCAACTGCCATCTCGTCTGTCATTGGTCGTTTTGTATTTCCAACCGTCGACCAATTTTTTTTTTAAGATCGACCATTATTTAACAATATATTGTATCCAAAGATTACTAGAGTCACCAACATCCACATAGGTTTCCCTCCCTGCCAGCTGCCTCACACTGCCCTCCATATCATTCACAACATCCACCATTCCCCATGCATAACATTCGCCAACTGTCACAGCCATCGCTTCCCCCGACACTGGGTTTTCCTGTCGTCACCCAACCACCCACTCAATCGCTCACCCGCTCACCCTTCTCTGTGCCCGAAGCTTGGGTTGGTCCCCTATAGGAGGGTGACGAGGGCGTCCAGCGAGTTTCTCTGGCGTCCACACCATCAGGGGCCAGAAGAGGGGGTGGCTAGCAAGGGGGAGACAAGGGGGCAGGAAAGGGGAGGAGGCCGGGGGCATGGGGCGAGAGACGGGGTGGGGGGTAAGGGACCGGGCGAGATGTCACGTTGGATTTCAGAAGTGTGTGTGTGTGTGCGGCAACAGCCATGTGATACCGAGGTTAGGGGAAAGTAGGGGAGCGTGGGTGGGTGGGTGTAGGGGGAGGAGGGGGGTTAGAAGGGCAAGGGAGGGGTGGGGAGAAGGAGGAGGAAGGATGGGGAAGGAGGGAGGGAGGGGGCGAGGTCAGCTTCCTTTTCCACTGTGGTTGCCTCTCTCGCCTAAGCTCCGCACGGTCGCGGTACAGTGCGTGATGGGGCCGTGTGGGGCTGTGAGGGGCCCGGGGACGTATGGCCTCTGGGACGACGGGGTAGGGAAGGGGAGGGGGGGAGAAGAGAAGGAGGGAGGGAGGGAGAGGACCAGCGGCCTCACCTTGTTGTCGGGCCACATGAACGGTTGGGTAAGCTTGGGTCTCCGGATTAACACACATGTCCAGCTCACAATGTAGCAAGTTGGAAGGATCCTGCGTGAAGCCACTCCCGAACGTTACGACTCACGAACCCATCCTGGAGCGTGGCGTGACGTGATGGTGTGTGTCTGTGTGTGTGTGAGTGTGAGGAGCCAGGCACCCACGCCTTTGCCAGCTTCCTTTTACTGCTTGTATGATGACTTTTGATTATTTTCGGTAGCTTAAGTGTAGGGCCGTAACAAAGGATCTCTCTCGCTCCCCCCATAGCTCTTGCGAGTAACGTGTCTAGTCACTCTCCGCACCACAATAAAATACAGAAAAGTGCTTCTTCACAAGGCTTCTGGGAAGGGAGCTACATTCACTCCAGGCCGGCGTAATGAGTGTGCAGCAACCTACTCATCCATCTCGCCCTGCGGTACATTTAAGAGCTATCCAATACTATAGGAAAAGGGAGACAGAGAGGGAGGGAGGGAGGGAGATATACAAGTTGACGATATTGGCCAGTACTTTTTTGTGACAGCTGCGGCTCCAACAGTCGTACAGTGGTCGTGGGTGTATGCGCCCCTGATCTTTATCGCATAGTTTTGGAGTCAAATCAAATTACGTTGACCGTTAACTTGGATCTTCCCTCGGAAAATTGACACGAGCTAAAGTGATGCCAGTGTGGAAAGCAGCAGCAGTTCAGTTAGGACTTCATGTCAGCTCGTCAGACTATTAACGCAGCTGTAAAAATAGATGTAGATATATATATGTTTAATATCATCTAAGTCATTTCATATAGCAATAGGGATCGGTTTAGGAAGCTTGAAATAAGAGCCACAAAGGAGCTAGCGTATGGAATTATCAGCAACTAATGGCGGTGAACAGAGCCCCCTTTTATCGATTTCTTTTTGAATAAAGGCCGCATGTCATCCAGCGACTGGTTACTCAATTTACAAACACTCCCGAACCAAAGCATTAGTGTTTGGACGGAAGATGGGGAAACTCGTTCCGTTTAATTTACGTGAATATATATTTTTTAAATTCTTAATCAACATCACCCACACGTTTTTGTGGTTTTGTTGTTCTCATCATGGCGCCATAACGATGGAAAACTTAAATTATTTTTGTCGTATGGAAAACTATCGGGCAAAAAAATCAGTTGCTCTCTTATATGCAGACATTTTAGATTGTAACTAGTTAATTTTCTTATACATTTGTTCCCGGGTTTGCCTATAATTTCCGCAAAAAATGCAATCTATGTAACCTTCAACTTCCCCTGCTTCGACCACATCCATCAGGGGAGGACAATGTAGGATCTGGAACAAGGCATGTGGTCGGGGCGAGGAGCGGCGTCTCGGCAATCCTCTCCGCGGCCGTCAGTCGAAGGTCCTCCAGTTATCACATTATCCCACATGTATGTCCTCATCATATGCAGATCTACTTAGCATTTTATTGAAGGTCAAGGTGGCCCCGCCGGGGGAGGGAACGGGGTCACAAACTTCGGTTCATGGCTGCCCTTCGCCGCTAGGGGAGGACGGAAGCTTTTTGTGTATTAGTGTTCTGGTTTATGTTTTCTCGGAATTGTAATGTTTTCAATCGATAACGATTCCATTCCGTCAAATAATGAGTGCAGATTCTCGTTAATATCACTCCTTATACATGAAAAGAGTGAGACAGGTTCTATGTTTAATTGAGAACGTGACGTTCAATCTGTAGAAGGAAATGCCTGATAGGTTTGTGTTATCCTACTCAGCGGAACGCAATCCGAAAGAAGGGTAGTTGTGTGTGTTGTGGTGCGCGTGGTGGCGGCGGCGGTGCCCTTAGGGTCAACCCGCCTCGGGCTGGTCCTGGAGCCGCCCTCAGGACATGTCGCATGATCCTGCTATCCTTCTTGTATCCTATTCTCGGTGCTGTGCTAAGATCCTTGTTGTCCCGCGCGCTCTCGGGTTCCGGGTGCCCCTCACACCATGCGTCTTTGTTTTCCGTCCGGAATTTTATCATTTCTCTTGGATCTTGCTTTTGCCCATAGGTTTGTCAGGATGTATAAATGCGTCCTATGGTCCTAGCGTTCCATCAGCCATCCCGCCGAAAGGTCACCATGCCAACCGGAGACACGCCCACCCCCAGACCGTGAAATCACCCGGGCAATAAGAAGTGGGAATGGTACAGGAAGTAGTCTATACTCCCGTCTGGGGGAAGCGCCAGATAACAGTCCCCCAACCGCTAGTAACTATTATTACGTCATGTAATTATCGAAACTCGGCGTGCAACACCTGTGACCTTGGGAACCGGTACAGCGCCGTGGAACACCAACCATAATCCATTGTTTCATCGTCAAAATAAGGTCAGGCTGTCCACTTGTTTGTGCCACAGTTCGAAGTTGTCCTTGAAAACGCTAATCTGCTGCTGCGCGCGCGCGCATATGTGTGTGTGTGTGTGTGTGTGTGTGTGTGTGTGTGTGCGTGTGTGTGTGTGTGTGTGAGTGTGGTGAGAGAGAGAGAGAGAGAGACAGAGAGAGAGAAAGTTATGTGTGAGAGTGTATATAGAAGCATGTTTATATGTATTTCACACTTACACCAACTTTCCAACGCCCCTTCAAAGTTCATCCCGGACACGCCGCGAGCGTATGTGTGCGTTGGTCCCGGTAGCACAAATTAGCCCGAGTTACCTTGTCCTGGTAATAGAGGTAGCGGCAGTGTGTCATTTTCACCATACTTCCGTGGAGGCTGCATCGTTTGGCTGTATATTGACATTCATGTAAGTCAGGTTCTCGCAGCTGCTTGTTGCTTCAAAGAGATGCTAACTGCGTCATGCATCGTGTACGTAGTGGTGCGGATCGGCACTGCGGATTGCCGCAAACGTGACACGGGTTTCTACAAGCTGACGCGAGCTGAGGGTGCATATCGGAACGTCACGTCACACATAATGCTTCTCAAGATGAGAGGTAAGAAAACGAAAGAGAGGGGGGGGGGAGAGAAAGAGAATTGATCACCGTGAATTGCCGATCCGGAGGTAAGCAAGGCAAGTGGTCAATGATGCAGAAAAAGGGACAAGTGATCAGTGGTATGAGGTGGGGAGGCGACCACGGAGTGTGACGAGGCACGCAGATACCACCAGGTGCGGGGGTGCAGGGGAGCATGTCCGCCTGCCGAAGACGAGGTGCAGGGGTGCATATCCAGGGTGGGAAGTCCAACGTCGGCCTACACTGGGGAGATGGATGAGGGAGAGCGACTGTTTGGGATCTTAAAAACTCGAGATCTCAAGTACTTGTACAGAGTCGTAGAGGGAGGAGGGGAAGAAGGGAAGAAGAAGGAGGAGGGGGACCACACGCTTGGCAGATCTTTCCCTCTCCTCTTCCTTTAAGCGAAGTAGACATAGAGGATCTGTGTCCTCGGCTCTGAAAGGGAGGACGACTTGGGAGAGGGGGGAAGGGGGAGGGAAGAG
>NC_051399.1:27023768-27036268 GCF_015228065.2 Penaeus monodon
TTCATTATGGAGTCTGTTTGTCATCCATTCGCATATTTATTTCTTTGTCTTCCCCTTCAGAGAGCCAAGGGGAGGAGGCTGTCCCGCGGATTGTCTTAAATTTTCTTATATTAAGGACCGGCTGGCATTACAACGTCTGAGAAACTGCAGCACTCTCATAAAGCTGTGTCGAGCAGCCTTTGGCCGAGGTTGACTGTAACGCAGTCATGTCCGGACATTATTTAAATTGCTTGAATGTCGTTTATTGTAAAGTATAGAGATATATTGGAACTTTTACTGTGGTCGCTGTCTTTTATGACATATCCAAAGAATTTAGAAGATCAGTTAAAATTACGTTATCTTACGGGAGTGTAGTTAGTTGATGGACAATTTATGTCATACGGGGGACTCGGCTTTTCCTATAGCATGGCGGGATTTACTGGCAGAATGTACATAGTTTATGAAAACCTTTATTTAAAATAGTATAATATGTTTCATAATTTGCGGTACCTTAGTGATATTACTTACACTTTAAGCTGATAAACATTCTGAAGACGGAATCTATTACTGTAGATTAGACATCGTACATATTTTATACATATATACTTAAAAATAAATACACACGAACATAAAGTATATACACACATTTGTATATATATATATATATATATATATATATATATATATATATATCATATACTATATAATATATTATATATATTATATATATAATATATATATATATATATATATATATATATATAATGTATGTATGAATATATGTACACACATTTAAACAAATATATGCATACGTACACATAAATTTTGTACACTGACGCATGCAGATATAAATAGTAGATACGTACGAGTATATATGTAACGCAGTTCAGACAGTGCACACACCTTTGGCCCCAAATCCGAAGAACATAGTCATGTGCAGTATGGCGTTGCTAGACACACCATTTTTGAACGTATCAGCCGGATTCTTTATGATAATTTGCTTATGCGTCAGATAAAGGGTGTGATTTGGGTGTGAAAAAAGGTTGTGCTTTGTGGAGAATAATGACCCTAAAAGAACACCATTCCCCACTCTTTTGCGGGTATTGCTTGGGGTGATTCGACATTTCCCGCCCCTCCATCCACTATATTATTGTAATAGAGCATTTGCTTTTAGATATTTTCTTTTGATATGGGGTGTAATATGGGCGAAAATTTTTGCTTGGTAGTTGTACGGAAAAAGTCCCGTGTGAATTTTTTCTTCGCGAATTCTGAAAATGTTATATTGAAATTTATGGCCTATATAGATTTTACATCGAAAGTGTCCAATTACACCTTTCATCTATAACTATCGCATATGTGTGTGTTTGTGTGTGTGTCAGTACGGGTGTGTGTGTGCTTGCATAAGAATTACCCCATGTAATGGCTACATTTTCAATTATGCGGCACCTTCATTCTTGCAAAGTCTTTCTTTCTTTTCGTATACATGGGCACTGCAAACATGATCAGAACATTTGCTTGCGAACCTTATATGACAAATTGTAGATTATTTTATGCTTGTTGAAGCCTAGATATGTATATAACTTCACCGCAATTTTGTAAAATAATACATGTAAGAGGAAAGCATAGTCACACAGTTAGGGAGCATGATGACATATGGGACGAAGGGTGTGCATTCAACCCAAGCATTAACTTCGAAGTTGATAAAGGAACATGCAATTTGGAAAATTTAGATGGTTTGCTCACCGGGTACGATTTAATGTATATTTTTAGAAAGATGAATGAATTCTTTGCGCAGAACCTTTGATTTTATTGGAAACCGGGAACAGAAGCAATTATTTATAGCTGACAGAATCAGATGGACGGATACATCACTAGTATGACCGGTAACTCGTATTCAAAGACTATGCTAATTTCGGGAGTCACATTCATATGCAACAGTAAGTTTAAATTTCATTTAAACTCATTTTGAATTGTAACCAGACAACCATCAACTTCTGATTTTCAGTAACTTACTCGCTGGGTTATATTTACTTACATCAGCGGCAAACTAATGTAGAGTTCCATTGTGTCCAACTAGATTATTGCTATTTCAGACCTTGCGTACGACCGTATTATTATAACCCGTTTGAATATAGATGTAAAACCCCAAAATCACGAGATGAATTCTGTTACAAATCGGAAAGGTGGATGTGTAACAGCCGTTTCGTGAACGGCATTTTCACAGTGGTTATACCGTATTTGTAAAGAATTCGTCTACACAAAGCTCTGCTAGTAATAACACCTTCAAAAAGAGTATATTAATCTGGAAAGCGGACAGAGAAACATCCATTGCATTACATTATTCAGCAGAAGTATTCTCTATCACGCAGTGGTAGCATCTCCAACCTCTTGTGCCGTCCCCATGCAGTGTGTGATTAAGCATCGGAGTGATCAATATTGCAGGCCCAGAGTCAGGGGGAAGTCTGAGCTTGCTGTCTTTGTTTCTCTACACAAAAAAGTAGTCGGGGATGAGAGGGCTGGACTCGGTGGGAGGGTGAAAAGGAGGGGGTAGCTCACAAGGGGGAAGGGGGTTCCTGGGGCGTGGAGGATGAGGAGGGGGGAGGGTGTTAAGCAGGGGAGACTGATGCTTTCTATTGTCAACTCCACTTGTGGGTCTTTCATTTGGGCTACGGTGGTGAAGTAGGGGTGGTGAACGCCAGCCCTGCCTTTGATGTTGCTGTTATTGTTGAGCGTATGTTTCTTAGGGTACATCATTTTTTTTGTTCTTTTTCCTTTTTCTTCTTTGTAACTGGTTTTTCTTTTACTTTACACTTTCTCTCTCTGGGGATTTACATGGTGGTTGGTTTATTATAAATGCTATTCAGGAAATAATGTGTACAGGAGGACTTTAGTGACTAGAAAAGTTTAAAACTTATGCAATATATGTACTACACGATACAGGATAGTTATTAATTTATATATAAAACTTTGAGAGCTGCGAATGATCGTTGTCACATGCCAAACTGGAGGCAATATTGACAGGATGTAAGCAGTGGTGAATGGAATGTGCAATTATGTGTGCTTTGTTTTATGGAGTGGTTGGGGAGAGCTGCAAAAAGAAGCCCAAGTGATTATACAGCCTTTTTCTGAAGGTTGGGGGGGCGGGGGGTTGGGGAAGAGCTCCCATTTTGATATTTGTTTTTTCTAGTAAAATTTTAGTATAAATCTTTGTAGAATTTACTGGTGAAACTTATGTTTTTTCTAATCTAATATAATATATATTCATACATATACAAACACACACACACACACACATACATACATATATATATATATATATATATATATATATATATATATATATATATATATATATATATATATATATATATATATATATATATATATATATAATTATATATATATATATATAATAATATATATATATAATATATATATATATATATTATATATATATATATAATATATATATATATATATATATATATATATATACACAACACACATATATACGTGTGTGTGTGTGTGTACACATATGTATGTACGTATGTATGTATATTTACTCTCTCTCTCTCTCTCTCTCTCTCTCTCTCTCTCTCTCTCTCTCTCTCTCTCTCTCTCTCTCCTCACTCCTCTCACTCTCACTCTCACTCATGCACAGACACTACACACACCACACCACACACACAACACACACACCACACACACACACACACCCACACCAACACACACACCACACACACACACACACACAACACACACACACACACACACACACACACACACTACTCTCTCTCCTCTCTCTACTCACTCTCTCTCTCTCTCTCTCATCCACTCTCTCTCTCTCCTCTCCCCTCTCTCTCTCACTCACCCCACTCTCACTCATCACAGACACTACACACACACACACACACACACACACACACACACACACACACACACACACACACACACACACACACACACACACACACACACACACACACACACACACACACACAACACACCTCTCTCCTCTCTCTCTCTCTCTCTCTCCTCACTCTCTCTCTCTCTCTCTCTTTCTCTCTCATCCTATCTCTCTCTCATCTCCCTCCCTCTCTACCTCTCTCTAACTCTCTCTCTCATCTCACTCCCACTTCTCCTCTCTCTCTCTCTCCTCCTCTCTCTCTCTCCTCTCTCTCTCTCTCTCTCTCTCTCTCTCTCTCTCTCTCTCTCTCTCTCTCTCTCTCTCTCTCTCTCTCTCTCTCTCACTCTCTCAGCACTTAATAACACCCAAAACCTAAAAGTATATAGCAGAATATAACTCAAAAAGAAGCCCTCTCACTGTTACATTCATGTCATCTGTGAAAAGACATGAAGGTATTCTTTGGTTATGGGTGTCACTACAGAATTTGTCTCGCTCACTATGAATGTGTGACAGTGATGGAGCAAGTGTTAGGCATTAGCTCATGATTGGAAATAATTGTGAGAAACATACTCATAGTTCAGAACAGAGATAGTTTTGTCATTATCGAAATTTGATACTGCTATCTTTTACAGAATAAATTGTTCTATGTGGTTTCCTCTTTGTGGTTTATAGCAAATGTTTTATGACATACATACTTTTTTTGTAAGATGTCTTTTGTTTGCATTTGTATGATGGAACATTATTTCATTGTATGTTATGAGATTTACTAAAAGATATATGATATCAGAATCAAACAAAAATGCCTATGAACTGTAACAAACTTTGTAAGTTATTTAATTTTGTAATATCTTTTGACAGGTGCATTAAGAGAGGCTGGCTTGTCATATGAACATACATGGATGACCTGGTTGTTGAGAAGCTGGGCAAGGCTGTCAATGGGTAAGTCTTTTCTTTTTATCATGGTTAAAAGATAATTTTATTGATAAGGTGAACTTTATGAATAACAAAAGTTTTATAGTACACATCACTGCAAGATGTGTAAGTTACATTATTATATCACAGTCTAACTGCCCTCTGGATCATCTCTTCTTAAATTGTAGTAACCAACAAAGTCTGATATATGTCTCATTACTGTGTCCCTAATAAGAAGTGCATCAAAGATAGCTTCAATCTTTAGTATTGCAGAATTAAAGGAGATTATGGTAGGATTCAACGAAGAATTTACATAAATGATTTATCTAGCAATTAATGGCAGAGATTTTAAATGTTAGAGATCAAATTTGATTAGTAAGATAACAAAAATAGCCTCTTCTCTGCATTATTGATCTGATTTGTTTGTTCTTCTTCATGTGCCAAAGGAACAGGGTGCGAGATACTGGTATGTAATTGGCTGAGTGAGAAAAGCTGAGTTGATCAGTTTCTGTGAACTTGACAATTTTTTTGCACCATGGAAGGGAATTTCTTGTCTTTCCCATTTTTGCCTGGGTCAACCATTTTAAGGTATATCAGGAATCAAGCAATAGATTTTCACTCTGCCAGTGCAATGCTTTCCTGCCTCAGGCAGTGGACTATGAAATGGTTAATCCAGTGCTCCTTATTTTACCATATTTGCCCAGATGTTTTGACTGCTCTGTTTACTGACATTTGATGCACGGTGTGTTTTTTGCAAAAGGGTTTGTAGCTTCTTTGGCTCATATATGTTTTTTTGGATTCCACTAATAACTTTAACATTTTTCTGTGGTTTATCTTAAATATTTTAAATTTGATCCTTTTGAGCATTGCTGTTTGGAGTTCTAACAGCATATCAAAAAGTTGTTTCTAGGGGATGGGTCAGGATTTCTCATAAATTCATATTTTCTGATTCCATTTTATTGTCATTTGGATTGCTTTTTTCAAACAATATTAATGTTTAATCTTGCTTTGAATTTGCCATGTTTACTTCTTATTTCAATGTACTTTGCAAGGGTTTAGGAATGGAGATATTTTCCATTGTAGGCACAAGCTTGTGATAAGCTTAGCATCATGACATTTTCCATGTTTCCACAATCTTTGGTACTTTGCACTATTTGTATATAATTCACTCTACTCTGCACTGAACAACACTACATGTATTGGTGAGTACGGAGTGGATGAAGCTCAGAATTATCCCTCGTTTAGAGTCTTGCAGGGGATTCAATAGTATAAATATTACTTCCAGAATTATGAAAGGGCACAGAAATTTTTTTTCAAGATCTAGTATGGATACTAATAGAGCTGGTGAGTATAGAAATTGTGAGACTGAAGTGTGCAGTGGTTGTTAGTTGTTATTCTGGCTGTTACAGTGGGGAGAATGGGACGAGTGGTGCCCCATCACAGACGGACCTGCTCAAGCTGTTGGCAAGTGGCAGTGGTGGGGGTCTTGGGGGGGGCCTTGGGGGACTGGGAGGTCTTGGGAGTCTTGCAGCCGCTGCACAGGCCAGACAGAATGGCAGCATGATGAGGTCCTATGAAGCTCTGCTACAAGGTCCATCTGCTGGCAGAATGGCTCCTCAGGCAGTTACACTCCCAGGACCTACACGCAGACGTAAAAAGAAGAGGCGCAGGCAACCTGACATGCCCAAGAAGGCCTGCACTCCATTTATGCACTTCTGTGCTTATTTCAAACGGAAATTGATGGAGGAAGGGAAGGAGTTTCCACAATTTGCTGATTTTGGCAAGCGAGCAGGGGAATTGTGGAGGAACATGGGTGATGAGGAAAAGAAAAAGTTTGTAGAGCTATCAGAACAAGATCGTCAAAGATATATCAAAGACATGAAAGAATATGAGGAAAGAAAGTTAGCTGAGAAAGAGCGAGAACGAGAGCTTCAGCAGCAAAGAGAGAAAGAACTGCAAGTGTTGCGGGAGAAGGAGCTGGAAAAGATACAAAAACAGCAGCGAGAGCAGTTGGAGCAGCAGCAAAAGCAGCTGGAGCAACACCAAAAGCATCAGCAACAGAATCCCAATGCCAGCCTAATGAACATGTTAAATCCCCTAAGTCCTCTCAACCCTTTGATGATAGCTGCCATGAACCAAACCCTCATGCAGACAATGCTGACTAACCCTGACCTCATGAAGACTGTTTATTCAGAAGCAGCTAGAAATTATTATATAGAGACACTGAAGAACATCTACCAAAATATGGGGTCTTCACAACCTAACGGTAACAGTGTTCCTGTATCCTCCAGTGGAACACATGGTGGAATATCAGATCACCAGAGCCATCTATCGTCAAGCCCATTGGCATCCATGGGAATGAATGTCAATTTACTTTCTCTACTGAACTCTGGTCAGCTGTCAGCTGTGCCTACTTCCACCTCATCCTCCACTGGCAGCTCCCCCCTGACAAAGACCCCCTCGACCCTCAAGGCACCCCCCTCATCTCTCCTAGGCAGCTCCAACAGCCTGACTGCAGCTGCATTGGACCTCTCTTCAGCAAGGCCAAGTGAGGGCAAGGGTGCCTTTAGTAGTGATGAAGGTAACACTTTATCCTGATTAAAATCAGGGAGGACAGCATGGGTTCTCACTGGAAAATTTTGCATGGTGATGGTGTTTAGTGGCAGTTGCCGGCAGCATGATTGCCTTAGCTACCAAAATTTAAATATTGACTGTAGACTCCTGACCTGTCCCTTGAAGTTTTTTTTGCATGTTTCTGCTCATATTTTGTGTGAATTTCTTTTTTACATAACTGCATGCTGATATTTATTTGTAGATCTGCCAATATTCATTAATTTCTTTTCTTTTTCAGAAAACTACTAGATACATAAAAAACATGGCTGTGTAGTAGATTTCACAAAGGTAATTATAATGATATTTGTGGCACCACATACTAAATTTTTAAAAGTTTCAGATGGAAGGTTTACCCCAGTAAGCTGCATGAAAAAAAACAAATCTAGGATAAAGTAGTGAAGGGGAAAAGAGAGGCCTGTTGATGCCCATAATATTTACCTAAATTAAAATTTAACAAGCTTATCAACTTCAGCAATGTCATTCATCAGCAACATGTGGATGGACATAGATAAGTTATTTTTGTGTTAAAAGACATCAATGGTTAAATATTACTTGTCACTTAAAATAAAGAATGTGTTTTTGTCCGTTGCAATATTATGCTTCAAGGTGAGTACTGTACACATTTTGAATAAATGAGTTTCATTGATACTTAATATATATATTCATGATAGGGGGATGTAAAAAGATCATTTATTAACATCAAACTCATCATTGATGGCTGCACTTGCATGGTTGCACTTACAAACAATTAACTTTCACAAATCTAAGTTCAGTCACATCCTGGTACACCCAGCATAATAAAAAAGAATTCCATAACACAAGCCGCAACAAGAAATCAACTTTTCATGTCAATGTGATTTGTGAGGAAAATTGTACATCATCCATGTACCAACTTCATTATCTGTGTTGCTATGTTTGTAATCAAGAACAGGTTTTGCATAATAGACATTGCAATACAACAGGGAGTTAACTTATGCATCAATTTTGTAGAGAGAGAGAGAGAGAGAGAGAGAGAGAGAGAGAGAGAGAGAGAGAGAGAGAGAGAGAGAGAGAGAGAGAGAGAGAGAGAGAGAGAGAGAGAGAGAGAGAGAGAGAGAGAGAGAGAGAGAGAGAGAGAGAGAGAGTGCGTGCGTGTGCGTGCGTGCGTGTGCGCGCGCGCGTGTGTGGCAAAGAGCAATGTGTTTGATTAGTTTGTTTGTGTATTAGTGTGTGTGTGTGTGCTGATTCATTCATACATGTGTATAATCCCTTGTTGATAAATAAATGCAGGTCGTATCCGTAAAATTGCATTTATTAGCAGATGTATTTTTTGCGTTTAGCGGCAACGAGGCATACCATCTTTTTGAAAGTTAAAAATCAAGTGATATGGAATAAATCATTGAAAATAAAAATAATAGAACAAAGAACCTATAGAAATGTAGATTATAGTACAATTCACATATTGCCAGCACTTGCGATATATGTGACAGCATGTTTTGGAACCGAAGGCGAGAAAGATGCGCATCCCAGGCCGTCGTCCGGTGGCCAGACGCAAGAGCGGAAGCAAAACATTGCGGAAATACTGAGTATTATTTGCTGAAACGTCGCATTTTCAACAGAGTCAATCGGTATACGTGCATTACTAGCTAATGAAGGGTGAGAACTAGCAACAGAACATTGATTAAAGGCTTATCAAGCATAGCAATATAGACATAGAGGCATGGTGCATGGGGGATCCGCAGTGTTGCATTTTTGTTATTGCTATTAATGCACAGATTATTATCACTTGATTGCAAGAAGCTCTGTAAGATACTACTCCTATAAACATGCTTTACTAGAATGTGTAATGTATTCCGTAGGTGAAATAATGTACTGTTACAGAACACATTTTCACAATTCATTTTCCTTCAACTTTTTTTTTTTTTTTTTTTTTTTACTCCCCTGTTATTTTTAACTGATTATATTCTCTTCTTTTTGCAGAGATGACAAAGGAAGCTGATTGTGAAATCTGAGACACAACAAACCCAAAGTAGCAAAAAGTTCCTATCTCCAGTCATTACTTCCCAAATACCATTCAAGCTGCACTTTGTAAAACACAAGCAAACACAGAAGAAATAAAGAGACCTATTCTTTGCCTATATGAGTGTAGTTTGTAATGTGCAAAACTTAGAGTGAATTAGCTTCTGTAGAACGTCTGTGTTGTTCTGTATACTAAAAAAAAAATAAAAAAAATAAAAAAATACAAGTACAATTGCCTTTGAAAGAAAAATAATAATAATAATAATAATAAATGATAAAATAAAGCCACATGAAGTATTATGCATGCAAATGATTTTTAATATTAAAAAGGACAGACTCACAAACAAGTAACTAGTGTGGGACTGCATTTTTTGTTGTGAAGTTGCCTGGCTGTGATGAAGTGATGCTTGTGAAGATTTGAGCAATTTTTCCAGCAAGTCAGGAGGAGAACTGAGCAAGGAAAGGATAAGGCCATTATAGCTTAAGAAAGTGTGTTTTCTTTTGCAGGAAAGGAGTGAAGTGAAACATTTTACTTACTTTTGTGAGAGAAAATATAGTAATAATTACTTAAGAAATCATGGAAGGCATGGATGAGATTGCACCAGGCCTCGGTTTACAGGAGTTCTGTAGCCAACAGGGAGACAGTACTATATATTACCACCTTTTAAACCTATCAGGCAGCGTATATGTCTGGGTAGGCACTGAGCAGGGCAACTTGGAGGGCATGGTGGCAGCTTTGGGGTCCCGCCTAGGACCTTCAGCTGTTACCACTCTCCTCGGCTCTTCTGATGCCCAGAGTCTCCAAGCTTCCCATCTTGCAGAGAGGTTACAAAGGCGCACACAAAGGCACATCCTACTGAGTCTCAACCTGCCCAGTGATGAATTAATACCTCATGTGGAGCAGCGCCTGCTGGAGGAGCTCTGTGTCGTATAAAGGCCAAGGCTCATGAAATTATTTCGCTGTTTGACTGCCCAAAAGATCCCCAAACCCACCCATCCACCCCCCAAATTCTCAGTATATATATATTTTTTTTATGTCATATGCTATATGGCCTTATATTTGTTGTTTGATTTCTTTTCTTCTTTTTTTAATTATTATTTCAACTACAATTATGCATTAAGTAATAAATAAATGTCTGTCTGATCTAAATACAAGAACATGATTTTACTTGTAAATATTGTACTTATATATTTTTTGTCTTTTGACTACAGTTGCAGTATATTTATGTTGTAGGATAAGGACAATCTACTTAATCACATTGAGCAAGTATGTTGCCTTAATGGGAAGATAGGGTACCCCTTTTCCAGCCTATTATTAGTCTTCCAGAATTAGAAGATAAAAAAGATGTAGAGTCTTGGCCTATATACTCACAAAGCTTAATAATATTATATTGTGTTCAATGTTGAAAATTAAGGAAAAAAGGTATATCAATGTTGGAAACACAATGGTCTTTAGAACAGGAGGCTTATGCAGTCATTTATGCAAAAATAAATACAGAAATATTGAGCCAATGCTAAGAAGCTGCTTGTACTACCAATGGATTGACCTTGTATGCACTGGCTAGCCTCCCCTGATTATGTCAACTATATATTCTGTTCAGCAGTAATTATGTGATAAGACTGCTCTCTCTTCAGTGAGAAAGTTCTGCAGCATTGCCTTCACTGCATATAGCTTTCCAAGATCTTCTGCTTGTCTGAAGAAACTGGTGATTGCACAGCTATTTAAGTCCACAAATTTAAGTGGTGCATACAAGTGATAATTGAAGGTATGATATTAATGTACTATATCAGGGTAGATGTTAAGTTCCTCTTTATTTTTACAGAAGCTTTTTTGTAATCTCCTTTATAGAGTTTTTTTTTAATATAAATTTCTGTATATTTGTCCTATGCAATAGGTGGTAATAACTAGCAGTCTTTTTGCTTCCCAATTTGTAGTTACTACCTCACAGGTGATAGATTAATGAAAAGACATTCCCTGTAGCCCGTGACTCGTTAGGCAGCTCAGGAAACACAGGGGAAGCTGCTGGAGAGGCCAAGCACTACAAACCCTGCATTTAAGGATAAACACCTGTATAATGATAACACACTTTGATATGCATTTTGTTGTGATTTAATGAAGCAAGTGAAGTAGTTCTTGCAACATAGAATAACCATGAAAGTGGGATTTTGTTGTAGATATGCTTGTGCCTCCTCTGCAGCTTCCTCCATCCTTAATTTCCCACAGTATCAGAAATCCCCCGCCATATGTGAACCCCCTGTGCCACCTCGCAGCTTTTGACAGACAGTGCTGGTGTGGTTGTGAATTGGTGATCACAATAGATGTTCAGGTATGCATAATGTAAATCTCTATAGTGTTTTTCATTTAATTTACTTTTGATTATTGATTTGATTTTGGCACATATTTTTCCTATTGGCATACACAGTTACATGACTGATGTATACATAAGTTGATTTTAAAACAGACTTGAACTTCTGTTGTGATCAATATCTGTGCCATGATTTGGTCCTTTCCTGGACCTTGAAGTGTGATAACTGAATGTTGATGTGCCTGGAAACCAGTCATAGCATTGAACGTATTGTTTATTGACTTGATCAGTATTATCATAATTCGTGATATTGAGTACTCCCCTTTGAGGAATCTCGTATGATCATGCTATGGTTGGTCTCCTCCCCCAGCGCTGGCTGTCACTTGGTGATGTCTTGGTGTGTATTGTGGTTTTTCAAGTCAACTTTTGTCCAGCTTTTGGTTTCCCGTCTCATTTACTTTGATTTATTTGTTCAAACTTTTACTCAACTTGTGTTCTTAGAGTACTTTTACATACACCCAAGACTCACTTCCATGCTTAATGATGTAGTCCTGATGAAGCCTCAGGGTAGAGGGTTCGCTCCCCGGTAATGTGGGTCCTATGTTGAGGCCTCCTTTGGCCCTCGCACAAGTGATAGATTAATTAGTTTAGTTTTATCTCACACTGAGCAATTCATATTAATTTAATTACAGAGAGGATAGATAGTCACCCAAAGTACTGTACTTTGTTCTCAAAGTGGCCACACCCATCTACATCAAGAGGATGTAGTAGAGGTTGTGACATTT
>NC_051399.1:27053768-27063768 GCF_015228065.2 Penaeus monodon
ACTGACTCAGCCTTTCATCATTTTAGCACAGGATCTTACATCTTAGAGGGTGGACATAAAGGGACTGAAGCAGAGAAGCTGGGAGGAGAAAAAATGACTATACAAAATTGGTTGAGCCGCATGCTGAGGCCCAAGGTAGGGGTGGTCCCCAACATAAGGCCTCAGTTCCTATCAATAAAAATTTTGGTATGTCACTTACCTGCAGACTCTCTTAAGGTATCAATTACTGATGCACGATGCCATTGCATTGCCTTCAAGAATGTGGAAGTTGCCATTCTTCTGAGCTGCTGAGCAAGATCAACTGTAGTAATGGTATTGTCTCGCAGGGCTTGTGGAAGTCTGTGCTTGTACTGATGTCCCAACAGGAGAGCATGATGTGCTAAGTACATGCTGTTGTTGTGTATGATAGCTGAGAACATACAAGAAAAGAAATTGCCAATTTTAGGGAAAGAGCTGTCACTGTATAGTTACTCAACAAATATATTCCCTAACGATTGATATCATTTGTCCAATAACTTCCTTTTTCAGCCCTCATTTTGAAACACAAAGGGAAATAAAAAAATAGCTCTGTAGTACTTTACACCACATAGCCATTACATCTTTCACTGCTTAAGATATTAAAAATTAAAAGATATTTTAGAACATACACAAAAATTTCAAACTAACAACTTTAATGACTATAGAAAATGGTGTAAATAAAAATAAAAATAAAAGATGTCTGCCACAGAAAATTTGTGTAAGACAAGAGGTTACTGAACATTAAATAAATAACAGCATAAATAATTGTCTGACATCAAAACCCACCTGCCTGTTGTGGCAAGGTAGCAAGGGCATGTGCATGGGCAGTTGGGACAACTTGGCAGTAGAGCATCAGGATGTTGCGCACAGTGTAGAACAACCTCCCCGCATAGGGTGGAGCACTGGTACAAGCCTCTTCCATTGTCTCATATATTAGTTCAACAAGTTCACAGACAGAGGCACTGAAAATTATACAAAAACAGTGATTATTTGGTAATACCAAGACCTGAATTATGTTTCAAAGAACCGTAATGCTTTAAGGATATGTCAGGTGAAAACATATATCAATCCTAGAAAAGCAGAGAATTTCTTTTCAACTAATTATTCAACAGTGCATACCTGATCTGACATTTTGGAAGGTTGAATGTCTTTGCTGCAAGAAGTTTCTCCAGCCTCATACTGCTCTTCTCTAATTTCTTACCAGTCTCATCCTATGATAGAAACATTACCAATTAACAGCCATAATTCGCAAACCCTTCATATTGTGAAGGTATCCATCATCTATCATTTATCCTTGCTATTTATTCTTTTGGAACAGGTCAAATATATGAAGAGAATCACACTCAATTATATTTCTTAGATATGTAGAATACCGACAATGCAAACAACGAAGATGATAAAAATGATGATGTGATGATGATGAATATGATATGAAAAAAAAAAAATAATAATAATAATAAAACAATAATAATAATAATAAATAATAATAATAATAATAATAATAATAATAATAATAGTAATAGTAATAGTAATAGTAATAGTAATAGTAATAATAATAATAATAATAATAATAATAATAATAATAATAATAATAATAGTAATAATAATAACAATAATAACAATAATAACAATAATAACAATAATAACAATAATAACAATAATAACAATAATAATAATAAATAAATAAATAAATAAATAAATAAATAAATAAATAAATAAATAAATAAACAAACAAATAAATAAATCAAGGTATCTCATAGGTATTCAAGCACAAGTGGTTTATGCAGTGAAGTAATATATAAGTAAAGTGAAGTAATATATAAGTAAACATATATATGTACTTAAATTAATCTGCATACATATTTGGACTAAGTATCTCAAACAGACCATAGAACAAGGTGATCACCATCAATACCAAAAACAGATTAACATTCCCTTAACTAAGGTTGATATTGTTCTTTCAGTTCCTTTATTAAATTGTCATTAATATTTTTCTATATCATTTGGTGAAGAATACATTATAGCTAATGCCTAGAAACACAGGTCAAAATTAATAGTTGCTGCGACCTTATAACCTCCTGTAGATGCAATGGTGCCATATGACAATAATCATAACTAAAATATTCAGAGCTCCACCATTCTCTGATATCACAGATCTGAAAGAGATTTGCAGTACTTGAATGAAACATCAATATTGGTTGGAGAGCAAAACAAAATAGTTACAAAATGAAAGTAGAAGAAATCTTACAGACAATGTGACATGCAGTGATAATCAGAGCCACATACAAGATGGAGCAACAAAATAAGGATAATGTGAAATAAATTAAAAGATAAATTCATTTCTTTAAGGAAAGTTACATTAGTATATACAGTATTTGGATTATGGTGATATATGGACACTTTGATTGTCTCTCTAAAAAATGCTTGAGTTTGTGGTATTCTGAGCAAAATTAATTATCTAAACATTGAGAATTAAAAGGATTATAGGCATAACAGTATGCAAGCTGAAAAATTAAACAATCTCAGGCACACCTTTATTCTCCAAAAGCACAATAGCAGATTGTAGTAAATGGCATATCTCTTTTTGTGAAGAGAATGAATGATTGTACTGACAGATTGGACAGACCTACAGATAATGAAATTCCCAAACACTATTCTTATTAAATTCTTAAAAGACTCCTACTGCCTCTTTCACTGATGTGGCTTTTATTGGCATTAGATCCCCTAATCAACAGAGAAAAAAGGGTAAATATCTTTTTGAAATTTTTTTTAAAGTTCTTAACCTTACACTTTGTGGGAACTTTTCCAGACATCAAGAAATATCTATAATTTTGAGGATCAATGGCTTATCATAGTCACAGAATAAACCTCCAACCCAAACGGAAAAGATTATCAAAGATGTGATGGTAATATGCCATCATGGAAAGATATGGCTGAAGGCTGGCTGGGGTCATGGGAATGACTCCTCATAAGAGCACAAAGCTTCTAGAGAAAGATTAGACTCAGTGGACATTTAGAAAGGGGGACTCTTGCATTATTTCCATGAGTAAACAAGTCTGGAATGTATCATCCATGAGCCATACTTGGAAGAGCATTGGCTTAAGAGAGAACACCATTCCCATACTCAGAAACCTATTCCTGCCCACCATGATCAGAGGTGCAGGGTATGTTTCAGAAATCTGAATACAAAAACATTTTTAAATCACACAAATAATACAATGTTACTTATTGCTCTTGAATGGAGTTGTAGATTACCTAGAGAGATAATAAGGAGTTTCATTAATTAACCCATTGCCAACGGGTGGCATGTACGCACATGCCATGGCATGGCGGGACCATCTGCCGGGGGCACGTACGCACATGCCATAGAGTATGTATGGACATGCCATGAGGTTTTTTTGTTACAATCACGGCAAAAGATTATTTTTTTGCCAGTGAAAGTGTGATTAAGTCGGTTTTAACACTCTCATTTTTACCATGCAACAAACAAAAAAAAATGCAACAAACCGACAATTTCAACTCCATGATGCCGCACACTGCTTATTTTATTCGGACTATAGACCAAATAATGATCAACTATGGAGTCTATATAACAACAAAAATACCCTTCAATCTCGATTTATCGGGAAGTTTGGCAAGTAGAGACTGTAAAAAATAATGAAAACTGAAAATACAACATATCTTCGTAGTATTATGAAGAAACAGCATGGGATGCTGGTATTTGGCATGAGTGGTCGTGCATGCTAGGGCGACGATATAAGCCCCGGCAGCGAGGCCCCGGCCTCTATGAATGCTACCCGTCAGTTATGGGTTAAGGAACAATATATTTTACCATGATGATAAAGCATAACAAATGCCAATTGCAGACCTTGGAAAATGCCAAAAAGTAAAAACACTATTGCAGAAAAAGAAAACATCACAAAGAGGAGAAGACACTGAGCCCTGATAATGCATGAGTGCTCATGTGGGCAGGACCTACAAGGCACAGACCTGGGAGATTCAAGTAAGCCTAGCATACGGATTTGGACTACATAAAGGCCGTGAGGTACTGGGTCCAGTGGATCAGTAGGTACTGTCATGGAACAACTGACAGAGACAAATGATTATCTGATATTATATATCAGCATTTTATTGATGCATTTCCTTGCAAGAACTACCTACTCTATGAATAAAAGAGCCCCTAGACTAAACTATTGCTTTCATCACTAAATGAAATTATATAAAAAGTGACTTTATATAGTAAAAGTCTCTAAGTCAAGTATGTTGCAAGATGTTATCTACTTAATGATACTGCTATAACAGGTGGAATGTTCGAGTTCTGCAATATGTGCATCAAATTTAATGAATCACGCCTAATTAACTGATATTCACTGCAGTATTGAAATTCCTCCACTGCATGACCTATATACATGACACATTGCTTTTGAGGATACTATAGATTGTAACAGAACTTACGTAGGACAAAATCTTATAAAAACTTAACCCTTACAGTCCTAACCATCACATCATGAAAATAGCCTATTACTATCTAGATAAAGCAAATCAAATGACAAATACAGTCATTGGAAAATGGCAAAAAAAAGCTAAAAATACTTATGCATAAAAAGAGACCATACTGTTGCAAAGGTGTTTGCATATGCTCAGCCTACAAGCCATGCACCCATCAGAGTGACCACTCATGTAAGCATAATTCCCATATTATGGATCAGGTGATTATCATGAAGCAACCAGATCCAATGGGTTAAATCAAATTCCCACCCCTACTCATTTCTGGGAAGATAAACTTTATATCATGCAACAAATCATTACTATCACTGCATTGTTATATTACCCTAAATCTTTTTGCATTACAATAATCATGTAAGGCATAACTGGGCTCTGTAACTGCTGTTAATTTAACATTCCTACCAACCTATAATCCTATTTCAAAATCCAATGGTAAAATTATTATAATTATCATTCAAAACCTTTATGAGTTAGTATCAAATATAATACATCAGAGAAAATGGATAACTAGAATTCACTATTACTATTCATTATAGTCTTTATTATGATCAAAATAGAAAAAAACTCTCTTGAAGTTCAAAATGGGTTGCTTTTCTGACCTTGCCAGGCATAATTTTTGCCAATGAAGATGGGAGTGGTCTCACGTTATTAACAAAGACTGTGGTCTGGACTTGTCCAGTTAATTTTTTTAGATATTAACCTAGCTATCCAAAATTATGTATTTTTGTAAATATGAAAAACAATTCTTGTTTATGAAACTCAATTGGAATGGGCAAGCATTCTTGAGCTTATGCGAGAGTGTTAATACAAAGTGTTAAAATGGCACATATTGCAAAATTCCCTAATATTCAACTTTTAACCAGGGAAAGTTATCAGTCTCTTTAAAATATTTTTAAAATTCCAAGTTCAAACTTTCATAAACCTGCTAATCCTATGCCATCAGGAAAATGTAATAATCACTAAAGTTCTGTTTGGTGAATTGTCTTCACACATAAATGGACCCACAAGCACACAATCAATAGTAGACATTGTGACCTCACCTGACTTCACCATTCCTCCTAATATTGATGTAGTTATTCTTAAGAATATTATGATCATTATAATCATTATAAACTTATAAACACAAACCTGATGTCACTATGCCAATTCTTTTTGGGCAACAACCCAGACACTGGCTCAGCTCTGAACCTCATCCTGGATAATGTCAGCCTGCCATCTTTGAGGCACTGCAGGTCCAGGGAGAGTCTCATGTACTATTTTTATAGTCTGAGGTCTCCCATGGTTCCATGAGTCTCAAGATAGGGATAACCTATTTTGGCAGGCCTAAGCATGGTATCTGGGGAACTAGGGGAGCCAGATCTAGAACATGCAGATCCTGCTAAATTTTTCTAGGCCAATGAAGAACTATTGAGTATGATCAAAAAAGTTTTTTAATTATGATAATGCCATTACAGCACCACTAAAAATGAAGTCTGACTAAACATAAACAACCCCCTGCAATATAAATATTATGTATTTAATATGGGATGCTGGGTAACTAGAGATGGCTCAGGAACCATGGCTGAACCTTGTAACTGGAACCTGGGCTTAAGTTTCAGGTCCATGAAAGTTCTTTTTTTTTTTTTCATTTATAAATTGAGGTTTCTATTTTCTTATCAACACTATGATTTTCTTCTGAAAAATAAAGGCTTTAGCTTGTGTTAGATATTTTGCCAAATTATTACAACACACACAAAACACACACACACACACACACACACACACACGCCGCACACACACACACACACACACACACACACACACACACACACACACACACAAAAACACACACACACACACACACACACACACACACACACACACAAACACACACACACACACAAACACACACAAACACACACACACACACACACGCACGCACGCACGCACGCACGCACGCACGCACCCACGCATAAAACATACATAAAACAAACACAGGCACACACACATAAAACAAACAGACACACACACACTACACAAACAAACAAACAAACAAACAAACAAACAAACACACACACACTCACACTCACACTCACACTCACACTCACACTCACACTCACACTCACACTCACACTCACACTCACTCTCTCTCTCTCTCTCTCTCACTCACTCACTCACTCACTCACTCACTCACTCACTCACTCACTCACTCACTCACTCACTCACTCACTCACTCTCACTCACTCATCTCACTCACTCACTCACTCACTCATCACTCTCACTCACTCACTCACTTCATCACTCTACTCACTCTTCACTCCACTCTCAATCTCTCACTCTCACCTCACTCTCATCCTCACTCCTCCTCTCACTCCTCACTACTCACTCTCACCTCTCACTCTCACCCCTCACTCATCTCTCTCTCTCTCTCTCCTCTCTTCAACTCTCTCTCTCCTCTCTCCATCTCTCTCTCTCTCTCCTCTCTCTCTCTCTCTCTCACTCACTCTCTCACTCTCTCACCCACCATCATCATCCCTGGTGGAGGGGTAAGGGGTGAAGTAAAGGATAGGGGGATATGAGGACAAGGGTAGGACCACAAAGAGGGAAACTGTGACATAGACTCTGCCAATGAGTTTCATTTTGGGTAGAGGGCGGGGCATAGTCTAGATGATTTACATGATTGGTGGGAAGAAGGATGGAGGGTGGAAGTATAGGCAATATATAGAGTCTAATAATAGAGCCAGAGAAGAATATGGGATCACTTGGGAGCAACTAAAACAAAATAGAATTATGACGCCAATGTTGGGGTCACAGTATATTCCAATGGCATTTCATGATGCCAAAACCGGCGTCAGCATATAAAAGGGGTTAAGTACACACAAACTTAACACTCAATAGTTTATGGGTTAATTATCATTATTAATACTGTTACCATTATATATATAATGACCATCATAATAAATACAACAATGATGATAATGATTATGAAAATGATTATGATAACTAATAACTAATATTAACAGTAATAAGATTTTTATTACCCTTATTTGTGCAACTCTTTCTATACTCAATGTTTCATATAAGGAAACACCTGGCTAGTTGATGCTTATACAGATGTGAGGACAGTGTGGGCTTTTATAAAATCAGAATGTTAACTCTTCCATCTTCTCCACATAATTTTTTTTTTTCTTATTTCACAATATACTCCAGTCTATAATTTCTACCTTTCTAAGAAAAAAATAAATACACCAAATTTACCTGAATAATGAGGGGTCCCTCAGGTTCCAGCGGGGTAACACTGACTGTGACATGAACAGGCCGAGTCATAAGCTCTCTAGCCCGCTCCAACAAGTGTGCACAAGCCTTGTTACTGAAGACAACATCTACATTTGCTGCATACTCTATGATGGACTTGTTATCAGGTCCATAAAATCCTGAAGAAAATAGCAACATAATTAATATATGTATTACCATATAGTTGGGTGTTTTCCAACCATCATCACTATAATCAGACATTTGTTTAGGAATGAAAAATGAAATTGAAAATGAGCAAATCCTTTTTCCTTATGTATATACTGATAACACCACCTACCAATTTCAATAAGGAAATCCTGGAATTTCTGAGTGTCAGACTTGACCTCCTCATAATCCTCCAGCTGGGCTCTACTACAAGGTACTGCCTCAGCCAAGCAGTCTTTAATAAGCACTTCTGTAAACTCTTGTCCCAGCTGTAAAGTAAGTTATCTCATAAACCATATAACTCTATGGTAGTTGTACATTTTACAAAATGAACAATTAAATGGTAAATAGATGACAAAATGTCTAATAACTGAAATATATGACACATCTTCTCATTTATTTAGCCTTCTAGTTTTGGATAAATTTGAATGATGCACAGGTAGCAATGAAAATAATAATAAAAAATCATAAATACTGTTTCATAACACAGAACACTTTTGTTCCAGCCAATTTCAATTACAGACAAAGTTTAAATTCTTTGCTAAAGCTAGAAAAAAATAGATTTCATTTGCATCAGATTTTGTAATAACATATAGAATCTCTATTCCTGCATGTTTACTGTGCCTATAAAATATATAGTGCTTACAAATATAGCCAATCTTACCTGTTTACCCAAAAGCTGCATAAGTGAAATTTCACCCTCATCTGCCTCAATGTTTACACACAAGAGTGCACTATGAAGGATCCGTAATACCTAAGGGTGTTAATACAATTTTAAATATCAATATATACTTCTGTTACACAGACTCTTACTTAACTTATATCAAATAGAGTATCTATTCAGTATCGAAACACATTTTCACTTTAGCCAAGATAAAAAATATATTTTGTATACATTCTGTTCAATAAAGCCAGTAACCGTGCATTTTATATTCCCAACCAGACAATATAGATCAAGCACAGGGAGCAAATTAACTGCACTTTTGCCTTATGCCTTTAAATTACAAGTCAGTGTTGTTATACCAAAATACAATAGGACAGCATTAAGCTATACTGTTAATCTGGACAAGCTGAAGCTAATACGGATATTAAGCAGTGCCCCAAAGATTCTATACAGGTCTGAAATAAATATTCAACTGCAAATTTACCTTTTCTATTTTGATAACTAATCTAAACTCTCCAAGCAATAGCACTGCTAATAACATATAATGCAAAAACAATTTCAAAACTTTTCTTTTTAACTCAAAGACTGTCTGTCAGTGTAAAATATCTAGGCATTATAGAAACCACTTTTTGATATTTTGAACTAAACCTTTGAGAAAGAAAAAAACAAACCTGAGTGAGATGAACAAACACTGTGGATGCTGGTGCCTTTTCCTTAGTGTTTGCAGGTAATGTGACCTGGATAGAATATCCATCACTTCGATCAGTGGCTTTCACCTTAGCTGCATCATTTATTATAGGCCTGATAATTCATAAAACATGTTAGTGCCATAAAATACACTATACTACTATAGCAGAACCTTGATACAAAATACTACATTAATTGTATTTCTTTAATAACTATTTTGAAAAGTTTCATGAATATGGACTAGTTGATTCTATATATGGGGAGCATGGCTACCACACCCAGTTAGTGTAATAGCAGTATAGTAAATACATTAGATATTCATTCCCGCTAAAATCCATGGAAGGGTTTTGACTCTTTCTTGCTAAATGATTTTATGTAATTTGTAATTGCATAAAGGAAAGGCTGAATTCTTATAATAACAAAGGCCAGTTGTTTTTTAAAAGGGCAAGGATTCCTCTTATGGGCATCAAATTTCAAAAAGCACCAGCATATCTAATAGAGGTCAAGCATATTAGTGTCTGAAAAAACTTATTTCTATAAAACAAGAAATTGAAACAAGATCAGTAAACATCATACTTGAAAATGTGATTCATGAGATTCTTGCCAAGGGCTGTGACACGACGCTGGAGTTCTCCCAACATGTGCAATGCACCCAACATCTGCTGGAGTTTATGTAACCCATCCTCT
>NC_051399.1:27068768-27071268 GCF_015228065.2 Penaeus monodon
TCCATTTCTTTCTTAGTATAATAAGCTATAACTGCCAACAATAAACTATGAGAAATTACTAAATTGTTTGCTTTTACACAAAGACTCCATGGATCATGGTGATTAGGACCTGAAATCTGATAGTTGGTAAGAATGAATATGAAAATCCTATAATTTGTATAGGCTAACAAAGATTCCTTAATTACATATACCAGTACCTCAAATGTGATATGAATGGTAATTGCCCATATGTGCTAACGTAATTTAGATTACATGTATGGTGCAAGAAGTCAATAAAGCAGTAACTAAAAATAAAAAATAAATGCATACTGGCTATCCTATTGAATAATATGAAATAATCTGAAAGACCTATCATGATTTGTAATGAAAAATGGAAGAAAAAATTTATTATATACAAGAAATTGAATTGCTCAATTACAGATATATATCAAATGTGACATGGACAAAATTTATACTATTTAGATTTTAATATGTAAATAGCTGGAATTCAATGGGACATTAAATAAAGAGATGGTGAGTACTGGTTACCCTTTAGAATTTTACAACACCCAGTTCCACACATATGGACCTGCTTTATTCTCACAATTCATATGGCTTTTTATCATAATAGTTGGTAACAGAATTATATTTTTATACCTAATATGAATCAATATAAAAGACCTACAATCATTTCTACTGAAAAATTTTCTTCTTCCTCTTCTTCCAACTGATGACTGCATGGACATCTGACAAATTCTTGGTGCATGTATCACATACTGGCTCTTCATCCCCCCCCCCCCCCCCCCCCAAATGTGGCTCTTCTTTGACTTTTTATATGAGATTTGTATTAGGAGAGAAAAAGAAAAAGTAATGTAGTCTGTCTCAATTTCTAATCATGTACATTCTCTTTACATCATAGTGAAATGGCCTCAAAGATAGGCCATTAGAAAAACCTATCAGTCTCTAACCCCAACTGCACTGGTTGTGTTACAGATATCTTAATATCACAGAAAAATAAAGAAAAGGAAAACAAATCATAAAGCAAATCAAATAACAAACATAGACATAGGAAAATGAAAAAAAAAAACTAAAAATGCTTATGTAGAAAAAGGGAAAATAACATTGCAAAAAGGCAACAGAGTTTTGTCACCACACACAAGCATTTGCATGCGCCCTGCCTACACCCTGTCAGAGTGGCTAATCAAGTAAGCCTAATACCTGTATTTTGGGTCAAGTGATGGCAGTGAATCAGCCAGATCCAATGGCTTTATAGCATTAACTTTTGGTTAACTCTTTTTATGCTATGTTAACTCAGAACACATTATCACTGTGTCTTGACCTAGGGGCTTCACCTAGAGGGTGTTGAGATCTAGGCCAGGTAATTTATGGATAAAGGCCTTATACATTTGTTTGCAATTTGTGGGCCTTGATGTTGGAAATGAACTCCATTCATTTTGAAATCAACATTCAATTTTATTATTATTGTTAATATTCAAATTTCAGCACATGATTAATAAAAAAAATATTTTTTGGGCTTTCTTAACCTATCTATGATGGGAGTCATCAATTGAAAAACAATTTATTTCCTAGCTGTAGTTATAGCAAGTTACTGTCTGCTGTTGGGGGGACTCACACATGAGGCAATATTCATGTCATGTGCATGCAAGCCTGCTGTAACTTGTGCAGAATTGTGAACAAATGTGCACTTGTTTGGCCCTGGCTGCATTCACTGAGGTGAAATAGCACCTCAAAAGTAGGCCTAAAGCCTCTTTTTAGCCTCATTACCAAGAACAAATAGAACAGGATAACCATATGTTACAGAGACTGAGACTGGATGGAAATTAACCTCTAATTGGAAAGGTTTAAATATTAAATGAAAGAAAATAATATGTGTTTCATAATTTCATTTAGAGTAATTTATAATCAAAGATACAATTATTAATAATTTTATTTAATAAATAATTTATTAAATAATGGTTATTTCTCAAACCTCACACCCTTTTATAACTCCTGTGGACAGCCCAGTACTACACTGTGTAGCCAAAAAAAGTACTACATAACTACTTACAACAAATAATATTTTGTTATTGTCATGTTATTTAACAATATTAATGACTTTATATTTGCATAACAATCATGAAAATATCAAACAGATCATTTTTGGCATCCTACCTTATTATTCCCTTGCTTATATACTGATTACTAGAATTATACATACACATTATGTATGCTACAGCAGACATTATGTATGCTACAGCAGTAGAATAGTCCACTAGCCTATTGGCTAGTGGACTAGAACATTAATAAAAGCAAGTTCAAATCACACTTTCCCGAATAACCATATTTTCTAAAAGGAAGGTGTGTGTCTTTAAAATATATATAAATATCAATATTTGACATGATATACTCTGAAAACAATTGGGAATTATAAATGGTATAGCTTCAGTTTCACACAGCCATATGGTACAAAGTAAAAACTCAAACCCTTTTCATCTTCAGCAAGATCATAATATGTAATACT
>NC_051399.1:27091268-27093768 GCF_015228065.2 Penaeus monodon
TCCAGTACATGCGCTGTGAGCTAAAGCATAAATGCAGTCTCATGGTCAGACGGACATGGGGTTGTTTGTACGTTTCCAAAGTGTTTTTTTTTTATGCAAATCCCGTAGAAAGCAATTATGTGTTATGAAAAGACCTTACCTCCCCCCGCTTTGCCCTGTGGTGTGAATTAACATCCAAACACGCTTGTTACTATGAGGTTAATGAAAGACTATAGAATCCCACAGATGGATGCTCTCCGACTTTCCGAATGATTTAAAAGCTATGCAATCCCCATAGAAGAGTGGGTTTTATTTCAGAGGCTAAAGATAAGGCGCTCGTGGCAGCACTGCCAGCCAACCGCCAGACCCTATGCAACCTTCAATCCTGGGTAAGGGTGGCGATTAGCGTAAGGTTAGCGGGCAAGGGTAGTGAGGGCTTGGGTGGGCAGCGGTGTAAGATTCTAGGTCAGCACCAGCCTCCCGCCCCCTCCGTGCTGTGTTACTCCCTGCCCCATAGTAGTACACCCATGCCCGCGGCTCTCCCTCGCCCAGATCCGCATTGTGTTGCCCGGGGAAGCCATCTCGGGGAACCGCATTTCTCACACATGTTGAAACGGGTCGTTGTTGTGACACGGAGGTGTGTTTATAAATCCCAAGGACGAGTTTTCTTGAATATTCAAATTGGAATGCATATTATGCAGATATTACTGTTTGCACGGTGATAACAGTTTGGTAATATTTAGTATTATCTAGCTGACGACTGCTCAAGACAACAATTTGGTAATTTTTTGTATATAGCTGACGACTGCTCCATGTAAGAGCATAGAAACGGATGGGTTCCTAGGAAAACAGTTGGGCAAACCCACGCACGAGGAACCTGAATGGCTTGAAATACGTCTAGGCATTTCCTGCTGTCAGATGAGCTTTCGCGGATCACGGGATCGGCGCGATGTTCTGTCGTGACCTTGGGAACTAACTGGCGCTAGTCATCAGAGATACGGGGGAAGCAGGCAGGCAGTGTTAAGGATTAGGGCTCCAGGGTTTAAGTCGTTAAGTGACCTGAGGTGGTAGCAGAGACCGCAGGCTGAGGGCGGGGGTCTGGGATGTAGGTAAGTCATCCCACTCAGGCTTTAGTCACGATGACTGCTAATAAGCCACGGCTGCCGAAACAGGGTCGTCACCAGCCACAGGTGTCATTGGATTCCGAATTCGCTCTTATATTGAATTGATGATATGCCCGGCTGGGGCTAATAAGGCTGCAGGATTTCTTAACCGAATATGAAGTGAGAAATTCATTAAATATATAGGAGTCCATGGGAGTAACGAATGAGTCAGTCAGAGCGGGTGATGGGCGATTCAGGTTCGATGGGTGTTATTGGTAATGGGATATAGGTAGGTGAGTTAAGGGCATGACAATAGCCAGGTGACTGCGAGTATGGTAGGTGAATGATAGAGCGTTTGTTGTTAACCGAATCGAATAAGGGAGGAGAGAGCAAAAGATGAGTCGAGACGGTTTGGATGACGGTTGCTGCCCCCAACCATAACTTGCCAGTCAGCTGTGGCCTTTTGTCCGATATTGCACACTCATGTAGTCAACCTGTGCACACAAAAGTGGTCCGTGCAAACCTTAGTAGTCTGGGTGCTTTACGGACAGCGTGGCACGAAATAGGCGGGGGGAGGGGGTGAAGGTGAACGGGTGGCGCCCTTTTTTCTTCCTGGGTGTCACTTCCTTAACCCAGGCCTGACGCATTTCCTCTCGCTTCCTCGTCGGTGAAGTGTTGTCTCGTGCAATGCGCATATGTTTAGACAGATTTCCGTTTGCATAGGCTACCTAGTGTACACCCCTCTCTCTCTCTCTCTCTCTCTCTCTCTCTCTCTCTCTCTCTCTCCTCTCCTCTCCTCTCTCCTCTCTCCTCTCTCCTCTCTCCTCTCTCCTCTCCCCTCTCCCCTCTCCCCCCTCCCCCCTCTCCCTCCCCCTCTTCATCCCTCTCCCTCTCCCTCTCCTCCCTCTCCCTCTCCCTCTCCCTCTCCCTCTCCCTCTCCCTCTCCCTCTCCCTTTTATACACATAGAAACACACGCACGCACGCACGCGCCACATTCACTAATCAGAGAATAGAACAAAATAACCGATCCGCATATAATTTCGGAAACCAGTTACGTGTATATATATATATATATATATATATATATATATATATATATATATATATAATATATATATATATATATATATATATATATATAAAACCGCTTAAGAAGGGAGGTGTAGGCATTTGCAGTCATCATTAAGACCGACATCGGCATCTCCTTCCTGTAATGAGTTGCCAGATGCGAAATATAATATATATTTCAGTTAAGTTTTCGTTAGATTTTATGATTTCATGTTATGTCATTTAAGCATATTTATACTCATGATATATATTATTAGAAGTCTCACTGCATATGTAGTGTCGATTGAAATGGGTCTCATGGAACTTAGCAAACGTAAAGATCGCACAAACATGATGTTATGTGTTTAGG
>NC_051399.1:27098768-27101268 GCF_015228065.2 Penaeus monodon
GAGAGAGAGAGATGAGAGGTAAAGAGTGACGAGAGAGAGAGAGGGAGAAAGAGTGTTGAGAGATGAGAGAGACGAAGAGACGGTGTACCTGACCGTGATGAGAGAGGAAGAGAGGTGGAAAAGAAAGTGATGAGAGCGAGAGAGGGAAAGAGTGAGGAGAGAGAGAGGGAAAGAGGAGAGGATGAGAGAAGAGGGACGAAAGATGTTTGGAGAGACGGTCCCGAGAGAGGGAAAAGACGTGAGGGAAGGGAGAGAGAGATGAGGGGGAAGAGACGAGAGAGGGAAAGAGTGAGAGAATAGAGAGAGAGAGGGAAAGTAGTGAGAGAGAGAGAGAGAGGGAAGAACAGAGAGAGAGGAAAGAGAGAGATTGAGAAGGAAGAAGAGGAAGAGAGGATGTGAGCAGGAGAAGAGTGAGAGAGGATGAGAGGAGAGTGAGAGAGGAGGAGACCAGAGAGAGGAGACGAGGGAGAATGAGGAGAGGTAGAGAAGAGAGAGAGAGAGAGAGAGGAAAACGAGAGAGAGGAGACGAGAGAGAAGAGAACGAGAGAGAGAGAGAAGAGAGTAAAGACGAGAGAGAGAGAGACGAGTAGGAGAGAGAGGCGCGACAGGGGGAGAGAGATGATGAGAGAGAGAGAGGAGGGAAGGAGAGGAGTGTGGTCGGCGAGACGAGAGGAGAGGAGAGAGATTGAGACGAGGAGAGAGTGAGAGAGAGAGAGAGAGAGAGAGGAGAGAAGAAGAGAGGGAGGGGGCGAGAGAGGAGGAGAGAGAGAGGGAGCGGGGGCGAGGGGAGGATGCAGAGAGAGAGAGGGAAGGGGGGAAGAGGGGGAGGAGACGAGATGAGAGGAGCGGGGAGAGTGGAGAGAGAGAGAGGCGGGGGGGGAAGATGGGAGAGAGAGAGAGGGAGGGGGAAAAGGGAGAGGGAGATGAGGAGAGGGAGGGGAGAAGAGAAAGAGAGAGAGAGCAGAGCGCAGAGAGAGAGAGCGAGGCGGAGAGAGAAGAGAGATGAGAGAGACCGAGAGGATGAGCAGAGAGAGAAGAAGAAGGAGAGAGGGGGGGGGGAAAGACGAGTGGGGGGGGGGCCGGGGGAGAGAGGGAGGCGAAGCAGAGAGAGGAGAGAGAGAGAGGACGAGAGAGAGAGGAGAGAGAGAGAGGAGAGAGAGAGAGGAGAGGATAGAGGAGGAGAGAGCGAGATGCAAGAGAAGAGGAAGAGCGAGAGAGAGAGAGGAGAGAGAGAGAGAGGATGATGGAAGAGAGAGGAGAGAGGAGAGAGAGGAGAGAGAGAGAGGAGAGGAGGATGGAGGTGAGAGTGAGGAGAGGTGAGAGAGAGGAGAGGGAGAGAGGACGCCGAGGAGAGAGAGAGCAGAGAGAGTGAAGAGAGAGAGGAACGAGGAGAGAGGAGATTGAGCGGAGAGGAGAGAGAGATGCAGAGAGAGAGAGAGAGAGAGAGAGGAGAGAGACGGAGAGAGAGAGAGAGAGAGAGAGACTGAGAGACGAGAGAGACGGAGAGAACGAGGAAGAGAGAAGAGAGAGAGGAGGAGAGAGAGACGCGAGCGAGAGAGAGTAGAGAACAGGAGAGAGATGAGAGAGAGAGGGAGGGAGAGGGGAGAAGGAGAGAGAGACGAGAAGAGAGGAGAAGGGAAGAGAGAGAGAGGAGAGAGGAGAGAGAAGAGGAGAGGAGATGGATGAGGAGAGAGAGGAGGATGCTGAGAGAAGGGAGAGAAGGGGAGGAGATGAGAGAGAGTAGACTGAGAAGAGGAGAGAGAGAGGAAGCCGCATGAGAAGGATGAGAGGAGTTGGAAGACGGAGAGAGAGAGAGAAGAAGGAGAGGAGAGAGAGAGGAGGAGAGAGAGGAGGAGAGAGAGGGAGAAGAGAGAGAGATGAAGATGAGACGAGAGAGCGAGAGGAGAGAGAGGAGAGAGAGAGGAGAGGAGCACAGAAGAGAGATGAGAAATGGAGAGGGCAAGAGAGAGAGAGAGAGAGGATGAGAGGGAGGGCGAGCGAGAGGACGAGAGAGGGAGAGAGAGAGAGAGGATGAAAGAGAGACAGAGGATCTGAGAGAGAGAGAGGAGAGAGAGACGAGAGAGAGAGAGAGAGGAGGAGAGAGATTGGAGAGAGACGAGAGAGCCGAGAGAGAGAGAGAGAGAGAGAGAGAGCATCTGCCATGAACACTTGTCGCAACACCTTCGTTGTTATGGGTTGACTCATCGACGTCTTTTTAAAAAAGTGGTTCAGCTGCGGATCAAGGCTGTTTGGTCAAGGTTGTTTACGGCGTGAAGAGAACAAGTGGGCCGCCCTATTGTCCTGTCTCTAGCTCCGAAAGGCATTATCTTTATTAGCGCTCTCTTTTCTCCTTTCCCACGTCTCCTTTTACTTTCCAGGTCCATATGTATTAAATTTTGCTTCTCATATCTTTCTGTCTTTTTTTGTCGCCACGTTCTCTTCCTTCTCCTTCTTCTCCCCTTTTCCCCATTTCTTTCTCCCTCGTGTGTAATTTGTGATA
>NC_051399.1:27103768-27106268 GCF_015228065.2 Penaeus monodon
TTATCTGCTGGTTTGTGCTGTGCTGCTGTAGATAGCGTCTGTGCGCGTGCTGTTCTGCTTGTAACGGCTTTTATAGATTTTCCTTTGTTGCACATACTGTTGCACATACAATGTTGAGATATACGCACTCATAACTTGAACTCATCTCTCTCTCTCTCTCTCTCTCTCTCTCTCTCTCTCTCTCTCTCTCTCTCTCTCTCTCTCTCTCTCTCTCTCTCTCTCTCTCTCTCTCTCTGTATATATGTGTGTGTGTGTGTGTGTGTGTGTGTGTGTGTGTGTGTGTGTGTGTGTGTGTGTGTGTGTGTGTGGGAGAGAGAGAGAGAGAGAGAGAGAGAGAGAGAGAGAGAGAGAGAGAGAGAGAGAGAGAGAGAGAGAGAGAGAGAGAGCGTGCGCGCGCGCACAGACATAAATGCATACATATGCATATGTAACTTTTATCCATCTTTATGTAAACCTATATTTGAATCTATCTCTGTATCTATCTACTGTCTCCCTTTATCTTTATTTCTAACACCCCCAACGTACTCCATTCCCCTTTATCTCTATCCGATTATCTGTCTGTCTAGTCTGTCTGTCTGTATTTAGTTGTCGATGTATATATTTGCTTATTGCCCATCTTTCTCTCTCCACCCCCTTTTTCTTTTACCACCCCCCTCTTCTCCCTATCCCTCCTTCCCTCCCTTCCTCCCTCTCTCTTTCCCTATCTCCCTCTTTCCCTCTCTCTTCCTCTCCTCTTCTCTCCTTCTATCCCTCTCTTCCTCTCTCCTTCCTTCCCTTCTCCTTCCCTCCTTCCTACCTTTTCCCTTCTTCCCTCCTTCACCCCTTCCCTCTTTCCCCTTCCCTCCTTCCCTCCTTCCTGTCTTCCCTTCTTTCCTCTTTCCCCCTTTCTCCTTCTCTAATCCCTTTGCGCATTTTAGTTAGGGAGCATGCACACATAGATATCCATTGCATGTCCAGTGCTGGATGGGCACATTTATTGCAATTTAATTTTTGGTTGGATTCCCCTGAAAAAGGAAATAAAAATAAAATGAAAAAGAGAGATTTCTGACGGAAGAGGAAGGGTTACGGGCAGGTTTTGGATTCGGGGGGGGGGGGGGTCAAATAGGGGGTCAGAGGAGGTGCAGACGGCCAGATTTCAGTGCAAGTATTGATCTCCGGGCCCAGCACACCCGCCATCCACTTAGTCGGTCTGGGTCATCCATTACTCCCCAGTGCTCTTAATTGAATTTTATGAGTTGAGTCAAGTAGGTTAACGAGTCGATGAAAGTAGTCAGGAAGCAACAGGTCATTGATCTGTCCAGGTGCTGTGCGGTTTTTTGTGGACCTGTTTGTAGGCTATGTGTGTGCTCGTGTGAGGTTTTGTACGGGTGAGGGGGCAGGTGCTTTGAGGTAGGTGCTTTTAGAGGTAGGGGCTGTAGAGGCACTTAGGAACACTTATTTAGCAACGTTTAATTGTGTGTTGGTAACTTTGTGTTGGGGAAGTGTGTCCTGTGTTATTGTTGTTCAAAGAATACTTGTTATGTTGAGCATGGAGTGTGAGGTTAATGTAGTACGAGGGATGGCTTGATAAGCGTTTATTCGTTTATTGAGATCATTTGGGTGGATAAGGATGAACGTTTATTATCTTAGAGGAACGTTTATCAGGTGGCGAATGACAGTCCGCAGATGTTGCAGAACACTTGACCGAGTTTCCCGGCTGACAAATGCCACCCAGAATCGGACTACATTTGGAGGGCGGACACTTCCATTTAACGTTTGACAGGCTTAGAGAGAATGCTCTGTCGTTCGTTCACGTTCTTCGGTAGACGAATGACGTTTGTTTACCTTCTGTGGGACGTTGGGAGCCAACCCGACAGGGAAGGCCCCACAGACGACAGCGAGAACAGTCACCGCGGGACCTTTGTCTGCGAGGTGGGCTTGTCCTCGGTCACATTATCACCGTGATCTCGGTGATGTATGGAGACAGCTAGGCCTACATGCCACTCGCCCGTCCCCGCTGGCCGTACAGGGCAGGGTGGAGGCCTCTTCTTATCTCTAGGTCGCTCTTGATATCATTTGCTTCTTTTGATGTTTATTGCTGGTTTGGCCACGTTATATAAGCTCACGGTCCGTCTTTTACTCTTTCTTTCACTTTTTCTTCTGTTATTAATCGTCTCCCTCTTCCCCCCCCCCCTCTCTCTCTCTCTCTCTCTCTCTCTCTCTCTCTCTCTCTCTCTCTCTCTCTCTCTCTCTCTCTCTCTCTCTCTCTCTCTCTCTCTCTCTCTCTCTCCCTCCCTCCCTCCCTCCCTCCCTCCCTCCTCTTCCCCTTCCTCCTTCTTTCCCTCTCTCCCTCCATCCTTCCCCCCCCTCTTTCCATCCTTCCCCCCCTCATTCCCAGTTCCTTTTCCGTCACTTTTAAATCACCCGGTTTTCCTTCTTCCTGTTCCGCTCCTTTTTATTCACCTCCTGCTACTTCCCTAATTCACTCATTTTTTTGTTTCATTTTTCCTCCTCTTCCCTT
>NC_051399.1:27111268-27136268 GCF_015228065.2 Penaeus monodon
TGTTTGATGATTGGTGATTCCCGCTTCCTGTAGCCTCCTTTTCTTATTTTTTCAGGTGAGGAGGAATAGGGAGAGGGAGGGTGAGAGAAGGAGACAGACAGGAAGAGACTGACACATACACTGAGAGAGAAAAGAAATAGAGAGAGAAAGCGTTAAAAATAGAGGGGCTGAATCAAAAGCGAAATAGGAACCCACCAGTTCGCACGCATCGCCATGGCAGTAACGACGGAGCGACAATTTATGACATGACTGTGGGAACCTTTGTCATGTTGCAAATAACCGGCTGAAAAAGGGAGATGCTTACTGGATGCTGTTGCGCCATGCACTAACATGAACATGCAGACGTTCATGCACAAGCACATATTTATAAGCACATGCATGCACGCACGCAGGCGCGCACACACACGCACACACACACACACACACACACACACACACACACACACACACACACACACACACACACACACACACACACACACACACACACACACACACACACACACACACACACACAGAGCCAAATAAAGCGCGGACAAACTCTGTGCACATAAGGATCCCAAGTTGTAGCTTCATTCAACTAGAGTTTGGAAGCGTTTATTTTAGATGCAATTATCATCGCTGCTTCAGGTTTCCTCCTCATCGAACAACGCAGTTACGCGCCAGGCGAAAGACAAACTAACCGGTTATCAGGGTACTCCCATTTGGGTGTAACATAATCCCGTGAATACACACGCAATAAAAAAAAATTGTTATATATCCTGCGCCATTTAGATCCGACACATATGCTTGTTGATTATTTAGCACGCTCTCCTTGATTGCAAGGTACAATTGTATCGAGCTGAATACGCTACGGCTATCATTAAAGTGCTGAAATTAGTGATGCCATTCCGTGTAGCTTGCACTGACAGATGGAGGCCAGATACTCCGTCGAGGTCTTATATGGTTTCTCTTTTAAATAATGTGTTTCGTTTAAATGATCTAGATGTAAAGTGAAAACCGGCTTTGTATTTTTTCTTAATCTCCTTCAGGAATATTACAAGAATTCCAGTCATATAACTGGAAAAATGGATGTAGTAATGCCTGCACGACATTATGCACATTTAATGAATTCGATTTATATAATAAACGCGTTACAAGCCTTGCTGTCAGACCTTCATTGTTGCTGACTATGACAGTTTATGGTAATCACTTCACTGTTCACGATTTATGCTGAGGTTTACATGTGTTTTTTTTTTCTTCATTATTACGATAATTTTCAATTAGTAATTTGCTTTTATTATAGTTGGGATTACATAAGACTTATAGGCTAAATATTCTTTATACTGTACATCGCGTGTCGAATATATACGCCCGCACAACCTCTTGTATATTTGATTATACAAAGTCGCCGGAATTTGCTGTTTGTTAACCCTTGCTTGTATGGCCCCACTGCTTGCACGAGCTCCACGTCAAAATTATTTTAGCTCACACAGACTTCCTGTTCGCCCACACAGCCTGCTCGCCTAGATTGCTTTGTCGCCCACACAACTCTACTTTTTTCCTGCGTCACCTGTTTATAGCAGCAGTCGCTTCCTATGTTCATATCTTGGGTATTATAATCGGCCTACGTTCATCTGCTCACATCCCCTCCCCTCCCCTCCCTCCTCTCCTCCTCCCTTCGTTCACCCACCAGCAGGTCTTCAGTGTCCTCCCACGTCTCCGGCACACGCTACCTCCATGACATCACATTAGTCACGCTCATTAGGAATTCGTTCTCTTTCGTAATTACTTTATTTCGACATGAAGGCACACCGATTGGAGAGGCCGAGGTGCTCTCCTTCTGTCCCATTGTTTCGCTGTCTCGTTCTCTCTCTCTCTCTCTCTCTCTCTCTCTCTCTCTCTCTCTCTCTCTCTCTCTCTCTCTCTCTCTCTCTCTCTCTCTCTCTCTCTCCTCTCCTCTCCTCTCCCTCCCTCCCTCCTTTCTCTCTCCCTCCCTCCTCCCTCCCTCCCTCCCGCCCTCCCTCTCTTCCTTCCATCCCCCCCTTCTCTCTCCCTCTCTCTCCCTCTCTTTCTTCTTCCTTCCTGTGACATGTGCTGGCACTCACCAGGGAAGTGAAAGCCAAGGTGGAGAGGGAGAGGGTCTGAGCCGCGTCTCTCGATATCACGATGCAATCACCCCTTCTGTGTCGCATTCTTTGTTTTTTTTCTTCGCCTCCTCCTCCTCCTCCCTCTCTTCTTGCGCCCCCCACTTCGGCCGGAGATATGAATGGTCGGGTGCCAATAGCGCCTCTGCAGCAGCAATTCACGTCGGCAGTTCAAGCACGCCAGCACAAAAATAGTGTGGGGCGTGCATTATTCATAGCACCGTATGTTTACACCCCAGCACGGCACGACACACGGCGAATATCGTCCGTGTTGTTGCTTTATGCTCACTGTGCTTGGCATCGGGTCGTAATGTTAGAATGCCCATGTTAGGAAGTATGTTTAATTCAGAGGCTGGTTTCTGGTTTGCCAAGGTTATTTTTAGTCTGCTGATATTTTTTCCTTCTTCATGAACGAACAGGTGAAATTGTGAATGAAGCGAGTAAAGCTGTGAGCAGCATAGACGAGTAAAAGCCTTGAATTGTGAAGTACTCTGCCACAAAAGGGCCTGGAGATGATGTTAGGTTCCAATCATTCGCTGTATAAAGGCTAAACTCGTTGATGAAACATTTCTTCTCTCTTTTTCTCTTCCTCCGTCTCTATCTACTAAATATTCCTTCTTTCTTTCTCCTCCATTCTTGTATGCAACTGTTCTTCTCATCTCTTCCCCCTTCTCCTTTTATTCCCATTTCTTATGTCTCTCCCTTCCTCCGTCCTGCAAGATAGCCTATTTCTATTGCCCGATTTTATGCCCATCCACCCATCTATCGACGCATCGATCGGTCCGCATATCCAGCTGATATCGTATTAAATTTTCTGAAATGCAAAGGGAATTAAGAGGTCGCACAGTGAAATAGCTAGTAGAAAATAGTGTAAAAAATGATGATCAGTTTTTAGAGTATTAGAAGTAGTGTACATAACTATTCGAAAAAAAGGAAAAAAAGAAAGTGTAATTTATCGAAAAGCGAGAAAGAGAAGAAAATGAAGTACAATTATTTTTCTCCCTAACTACAGATCTTTTTCAATCTGTATTGGCTGTTAACAAAAACGGTTTTTCGAGAAGCCATTAATTTAAACTTTGGCGAAAATACGAAAGAATGGATCCTTAAAATGGCTCATCGGTTTATAGCCTGATACCGACCATTAGGGAATTACGTGTTTAAGTTTTGGGCGACAGGACGAAACAAATTGTAAAGGAGAGACTTCAGGAGAGATAGGATTAGCTTTGGGTAAAGAATGATTGATTTTATTAAGGCCAAGTGAAAGAAATAGGTTGTGGTTTCCGTTATCCGAACCGGCCCTGGTTAAGTGAGCAGTCTCTCGTTAATAGTTTGGCGTTTTTTGATTGATTTTAGGTCGATTTTGAATCAAGTATGAGAACCATGTCGAGTGATATCCGAATAGGAAGAAATATCGCCCATCAGCAGTACTTATTTTACTGGAACTTTATTTTTGACTTGGGATAAAATTTCATTTTTTAAAACTTCCTCTTTCCTGTCTAGTCCAATCTCCGCCCAGACAAGATCTGGGGAATTGGCTCGATATCAAATATCGCTCGGTGCACAACCGGAAACTCTTGGTAAGAATCGGCCATTCCAGAAGACATTCGGCATTTATTAAACATTTTTTTTCCAGCAGCGCCTTTTGAAGAGCTGTCTGAATCTGAAGCTTTGAAAATCTGTAACGGACGCGCGGATACGCACGTACGCCTCTCGACACAGATAAACATACAAATTATTCACATAGGCCTACTTGATAATGCAGCTGTATTGGTATATATGTACACAAACATGCATTTGCACACGCATAACCACACGCACGCACAAGCAAAAGCACACACACGCACACGTATACATACACACACATGCATACACACACAAGCATACATACACACGCATACATACACACGCATACACACACACACCACACACACACACACACACACACACACACACACACACACACACACACACACACACACACACACACACACACACACACACTCACTCACTTCACACACACTCACCCAGTCTTGATTAACGACAAACAGCGTACCTGCACATTGTTCATTAAGTATATCATGGAGGGAACATTTTCCTTAGAAGTTACAAGTTAGGGAATGGTTGGACATGAAGATCCAACCTAGTCTGAGAGGATTAATTATGTTCAGTGTAACTTGTTCTGTAGTCTGTTGCTATTCTTGCTTTTATTACGAATTCAGTCATTATTATATTTATTGTTGTTGGCATTATGGTGCCCATGATCGTAAAATTTATTGTCAGTGTAGATATTATTATTATTATTATTATTATTATTTTATTATTATTATTATTTACTGATGTTTGTATTGTTATTATCATTATTTTTGTTTTTGTTTTGTTCATTCAATATTGTTTTCAATGATGATAATAATGGCATTACCGGTATTAGCATATTATAAATATTTTCATTACTGATGTTTGTGTTGGTATTAGGACTATCATTTTTGTTTTTTGTTCATTTCGTAGTACTTTCGATGACATTATTAATGGTGGGAATACCAGTGAGCAACATCTTCAGCCGCCAGGTACAAGGAGGCGCGTTATCTTATCGCTTGGCAACGGGGGTGTGATCATGGGTGTCTCGAGGTAGGTGGTGACGATTCGTGGTGCCAGGTTGTGTCATTGTGGGCGGTGGTGGGCGGGGTTTCTGTTTTTAAAGGGTAGGGCGTAGAGGGCAGAAGGAGGGGTGGGTTTAGGGGTGGCGGCAGGTGATGGTAAGGGGGAGGGTGAGGACGAGTATCTGGGTGGGGAGCAGAGCATGGTATGGGGGAGTGGGGGAAAATAGGGGTGGTTTGATTTATTGTGTAATTGGAGTTTCTGTGGAGACTGGTGTTGTTTTTCGTACCCAGGGTGATTACTTATTTTATTTTGTTATTTATTATCGTCGTTAGCATTATCATTTTGATAAGGCTGACAAAAATAATTATTTGTGTGTGTGTGGTGTGTGTGTGTGTGAGTGTGTGTGTGTGTCTGTGTGTGTGTGTGTGAGTGTGTGTGTGTGTCTGTCTGTCTCTGTCTGTCTGTCTGTCTGTCGTGTCTGTCTGTCTGTCTGTCTGTCTGTCTGTCTGCCTGCTTGCTTGTGTGAATGTGTGCGTGTAAGTTTCCATTAAGGGAGAAGGTCTACATCGCGCTTTGATGAGGAAGAGGAAGCGAAGCGAGGAGATAAAGAGGGAAGGGTTAGACACAGATAAAGGTTTAGGCCTAATTTCGGGTGAGTCACATACATAGGCCTATATGTTAATGGATTGATACAGATTGATAAACAAGCAGAGAGACAAATATATAGGAGTATTCAACGATTATTTGGTGTTTAGATAAAAAAGAAAAATAAAGGGACACATGATTAGGATTTCGATTGATAGGTAGGATTATATGAAGGATACGTAAAAAAATTTACATGATACAGAAATTGAAAAAAATTGACACGATACGGTCCAACCCATTTCCAGGTACAGAGTAGGTTTATTATGGTTGTGGCGTGTGCGTGGGCGGCGGAGGAGGAGGGGGTGGGCGGCCAGGCAGGTAGGTAGGTGGCCTTGGGAGCGGGGCGGTCAGAGGCCCAGCAACAACAGAGAGACACGTGGTTGGCCCTTATAAGGAGGCGGATAACAGGAAATATCTCGCTCCATGGTTGCTGATGTTGCGGCCTGTTGCGGTTGCACGGTATGAGGGAAGGATGCGGTTAAGAGGCGGTTCCTCTGTGGAGTGTGTGTGTGTGTGCGTGTGTGTGTGTGCGTGTGTTTAGTGGTGGGAGTGGTACTAGTTTGGTTGAGGTGCGACTCCTCCTCTTTTCTTTCGCATCCTTATCCTCCTCCTCCTCTGTCTCTTCCTCCTCCTCCTCCTTCTCCTTCTTTGCCTTCTCTGCCTCCTCCTCCTCCTCCTCGTCTTCCTCCTCCTCCTCGTCTTCTTCTTCCTCCTCCTCCTCCTCCTCCTCCTCCTCCTCCTCCTCCTCCTACTCCTCCTCCTCACCCCCTCCTCCTCCCCTTGCACTCCCTTATTCTTTCTTTTCTTATGCTCCTTTTTCTTTCTTTCTTCATTCTCCTCCTCCTCCTCCTCCCTCTCCTTTAGTCTACCACTCCTCTTCCAGTGCTCCCCTATTTCTCCAGTCCACCTCCTCCTCCAGTCCTCCACCTAATCCTTCTCCTCTTCCTCTTCCTTCTCCTCCTCCTCCTCCTCCTCCTCCTCTCCTCCCCTCTTTATCCTCCAGTCATTCTCCCCCTCCTCTCCTCCTCCCTCCCCCTCCCATCTCCCGCGCAGCATCTTTCTTGACCGTCTTCATCTCAATGCATTAATTAATTCTATTTATGTATTTATTCTCTTTTTTGTATTCCTCTTTGTGAGTCACTCCCTTCGTGAACAAGACGCATCAATTTATGACCGAAGGGCGCGCGATGCCCATATTAATTACGCTAAGTGCACGGCCCTCAGAAAAATTCCCCCCCTGAGAAATTACGGCGACATACTGGTTCGCGTGGCTACTGCGTCCCCGCTCGCGTTCATGCAGAGGAGGAAATAAATGGCAGAGGAATGAGTGAATACGAGTGCATGATGGCTTATTTACCTTTCGTTCTCGCTGCGAAGTCTCCTTGTTTAGGGCGGACTCTTGTTGACAGAATGTGCGTCCTTGTCTTTGTCCTCTTTTTTTAAAGTTGTTAATGTTATTATGTTTTGTTGTTGGATTTATTATTGGTGTGCTTTGAATTTGGTGGCAGGTGCATGATTTTTTTTTTTTTTTTTTTTTTTTTTGTGTGTGTTGTGTTTTGTGTGTGTGTGTGTGTGTGTGTGTGTGTGTGTGTGTGTGTGTGTGTGTGTGTGTGTGAGTATGTACGTGTCTGTGTCTGTTAGTGTGTGTGGTTTGTCTTGAAGGACTTGTTGAGATTCTCGTGTGTGGCAGGAGCACCAAAAATCGAACAGAAATTAGTGAAGGGTTGCTGTTATTTTACCCTGGTTGCAGAAGAATAGGAAATCCAAGATGTATAGAATACCTCTAAAACGTCGGATTTGAAAAAAAGGGGGAAAAAAATATATGTAGAATACCACGAAACATCGGATTTGAGAAAATAAAATAAATATATAGGCCTATGTGGAATACCTCGAATAACTTCTGATTCGACTAAAGAAAGAAAGAAAGAAAAACATGGTATGTAGACTACCTCAAAACGTAAGATTTGAAAAAAAAAAAAGAAAAAAAAAATTGAGACGAAACCTCAGCCTCGGTCCTTCGTGATCCTGCCATGCACCATTGACTCGCGGTAATCCTCGTATCCAATTACAGAATGCGATGCTCCTTCGTCTCAGCTTCGTTGGGGCGAAAATGCAACTCTTTTTTGGTTTAGTTTCCCCTCTTTTGTTTTGTATTTTTTGTTGTCTTCTTTTATCTTTTTCTGCCTTTTCTGTCTGCCGGTCTTCTTTTCCTTCTTCTCCTGCATCTTCTCTTCTTTCCTCGTCTCTTTTCTTTCCCTTCTCCACCATCGTCACCATCACCATCACCATCACCATCATCATCATCATCATCATCATCATCATCATCATCATCATCATCATCATCAATCATCAATATCACATCATCATCATCATCATCATCATCATCATAATTGTCATCTTCATCATCTTCATCTTCATTTTAATTTAATTTTCATCATCATCATCACCACCATCATCGTCACCATCACCATCACCATCATCCTTTGCTTCTTCCTCGCCTCCACTTTATTTATTTTTATTTATTTGTTTATTAATTTGCTTATTTATAAGGTATATTTATTTTTTTATTTGTTTGTTTGTTCAATTATTTGTTTTTGAAGTGGAAAAGGGGGGGGGTGTCTGCATTTGGGCCTCGGGAGCGGGACTTTTCCGGTCCGGCCGTATCGATTCATTCATTGCCAGGCTCATCCGATATTTAAGCCGTGTAAATATTTTGTCGTTAGTTGAATATTCATGTATGAAATTGCATTTTGTGTTTGGGCGATGATTTAGCTTTGATGTTGAATGTAGGTAAATATTTGTTGGTCGTGAGCTGATGGTTTTGTTTATCGACTGTATTCCGGTTCATGTAGCCTGTATGTAAAAAGTGTAGTTTTAGATACTACGACTACACTATTGATTTTACTGATGATGATGATGGTGGTAGATCGATAAGTAATGAAGATGATGGTGGTGATATTGATGATGTTGATAATAATATAATAATAATAATAATAATAATAATAATAATAATAATAATAAGCGAATAAAAGATACATAGTGAGAGCAGAAATTGGAATTGTTTGATGGATGCTCTAATGGAAAAGTCATTCACGGTTTTGCATAATGATATATGCCAGGCTTTTACGCTAGACAGGTTCGAGTGATTTGTGACGTATTGGGAACTGAGCCGATTGATAGTTCAATTTTCTTTCCGAACCGTGCAGTCAACCGATAATAATGATAATAATAATAATAATGATAAACCGGGGATGGGAAGTGATTGTCTGTCTGGGCATCGAGAGGGAAACACCATGCTCGGTTTACAGCAATCGAGAAAATGCGGGAAATTCGTACACACAACATGTAGAAGATATGGACAGCAGGACTTCGGGTATAACTTCAAAATTCGCATTTCTTTGTATAATTTTAAGTTACGAATTTATTTCTATAACTTCAAAAATACGCATTCCTTTGCTTATTTTTTGGGGGAAAGTCTGTCCAGGTTTGAGGGTCAAGTCGAGAGTATTCCCTGAAAATAAATTTTAGTTCGATTTCTTACAGCTGGATGTAATTACTCCCAGGAATTACATGAAATTACAAAAAGAAGAAATCGTTTGTCTCAACGCATCCTGCAATTCAAAACTGAAGCTGTGAAATTTTGGTAGAGCTTACTCAATAAAATTCGCCTTTGTCGGTTACCTGCGCGCTCCACCAAATCATGGGTTGAATCCTGCAACCATTAGGACACCTTTATCCTTCACTTAATGCAGTATGGGAGAGATTTCTTGAAATATAAACATTGCATCATGACAGTGATACTCCACCAAAGTGGCAGTTACGCCGACCAGAAAATACGAATATAAACATCCCATGATAAAATTATTGACCTTTGCTAGGCCGGCCGAAGAGTGGAACAAATGAGAAAATTACAAGTTACTGATAATCTGAAATCGAAGCAAATGGGCACTGTGGCCAACCCGCATGTCTAGTCCTCGTATTACATATAAAAAAAAGAGAAAAAAGAAATGCAGAAAAGAAGAAACGAAGATATAGGGTATACGTAACGTGGTAATTCCTTACATAGTGCCAGGCATAATTGTCAGGCTGACGAGGAAGCCAGATGAGGACGGCAACGGAGCTTGTGGTTCGGATGGGAGCCTAGTGGCTGTTAAGGCTACTTTGTTGTTCTCACTCCTGAAAAATGTGGCGCGTCAACTGTTACTCGTTAGCGCTGGGATGGGGAGGGAAAGCGGGAGAGGAAGGGAGGGGAAGGAGGGAGAGGAAGAGAAGCAGGGGAAGGAGGAATCCCCCCGGGGAAGAATGAGAGGTCTATTTGGTCTGCTGAGACATGTGTGGACCCCATTGCGGCAAGGAGTTTGGGGGATTTTAATTAGAGAAATTTATAATGTGGATTATTTGTGTAATAGGGTGCGGAGTGGCGAGCGTGTATGGGGAGTAGTGACGAGAATGAAACGTAGCAACTCGCGGGAGTTGCTAGCGTCGAGGCTGCTGCCACATTCATTATTGACAGTGTTCGAATCTAATTACGTGATTGATCTATGGGCTTCCTAATTCCGTCGCTCATAAGCCTCGTTGTATGGGTTGGCATTTGAAGTTCTTATAATTAATGATATCCGAACGCAGAGTTTCCAGAAAGCTTCGTTTTTTCTTTTGGAAGAGGCGCACGGAACTCCACCGCAACTCCAGGCCATAATGGGGAGTTAATACCCTTCCGGAGGGCGAATTTCCCTCGGCAAAAGATTGATTCAGATTGAGGAATAAATTTCCTGGTGCCGTTTTTAGGCCAGGCCGTATCTCGGCCTTTTGGAATTATTAGTGGCGGCCTCTGTTATTGGTCCACGCCCGTCCGCCCTCCTTATCTGCCGCCCCTTTTGCACGCCTCACTCGCTCCCTCATTCGCTCACACTCGCTCGCTGTCCTCGCCTCCCGCTCTTTGTTTTTCTCCTTTTTGCTCCTGTTTCTAGTAGTTTCTTCAGAGTTTATCCGTATTTTCTCTATTTTTCAATCTTATTTTTTTCCTTTCTCTTGTGTTTATCTATTTTCTATTATCTTGTGGACTCTGTATTGTATGTTCCACATTTTCCCTTCGTTATTTCTTTCTTCTCCTCCTTTCCTCCGTTCGCTTTCCCAGCCCTGCTCACCACCACAGCCTAATCCACAGCGTTGGCCGTCACTCGTCATCTCCTCTATGACTTGCACCACACAGCCTAACTATCATCTTCCTCCTCTCTCTACTGCGTTTCTTCCTTTCTCTCTTTGTCCCTTTCTTCGTCTTTCTCCTCCTGCTTCATCATCATTATCTCTCCTCAACTTCATCTCCTTTTGTGCTTTCTTCTTCTCCTCAGTCTTTTCATCTCCGTGTTCCTTCAACTTTTCTTTCTCTCTTCTTTTTCCGTCTACTCCTTCTTCGTCGTCATCTTCTCCTTCTCCTTCGCCTTTTCCTCCTCCTTCTCTTCTTCTTCTTCTTCTTCTTCTTCTTCTTCTTCCTCCTCCTCCTCCTCCTCCTCCTCCTCCTCCTCCTCCTCCTCCTCCTCCTCCTCCTCCTCCTCCTCCTCCTCCTCCTCCTCCTCCTCCCTCTCCTCCTCCTCCTCTTTCTCCTCCTCCTCCTCCTCCTCCTCCTCCTCCTCCTCCTCCTCCTCCTCCTCCTCCTCCTCCTCCTCCTCTTGCCTTTCTCTTCCTTCATCACAACTCCACTGACACCACGCCCATAGTGCCCCCTCTTTCGCTGTGGGATCGCGTCATTAGCTCTTCATCTTTGGGCGACAACGGAGGAGAAGAAAAGAGGAGGGGGAAGAAGACGACAGCGAAGTAGAAAAGGAAGAAGAAGGAGAAGGAGAAGAAGCAGGAGGAGGAGTGGGAGCGCCCGCCGACGAGGACGTAATCCTCGGAGACTGAACATGATCTGTCCGTTCATTAGGACCGTGATATGGGTGGCGCTCCGGCGTGTCGTTGCTTACTCAGAGGCGACTCGGAGGCGGATCGCATCCCGAGCGGTCCTCCCGTGGAAGGCGAGCGAGCTGGCTGGCTCTCGCTTCTTCATTGTTTTACTTGTTTACTTGTGTACTGACAGATATTGCAGATTTCAGCATTACCTATTTTTTAGGAATACCTTGTATACGCACACGCACGCACGTACACGGACATGCACGAACATGCTCATGCATGCACACGCACGCACATGCACGCACGCACGCACACGCACGCATACGCACGCATACGCACGCACATGCACGCACGCACACACGTACACACGCTCCTTCTCTCCTCCTCTCCTCTCCTCTCCTCTCTCTCTCCTTCCTCTCCTCTTTTCTCTCTCTCTCTCTCTCTCACTCTCTCCTTCCTCTCTCTCTCTCCTCTCTCCTTCGTCTCTCTCTCTCTCTTCTTCTCTCTCTCTCTCTCTCTTCTCTCTCTCTCTCTCTCTCTCTGTTCTCTCTCTCTCTCTCTCTCTCTCTTTCTCTCTCTCTCTCTGTCTCTCTCTTCCTCTGTCTCTCTCTCTCTCTCTCTCTCTCTCTCTCTCTCTCTCTCTCTGCATGGATAGAAATTAGTTTCATTCGTTATGACTTGATATGATAGGCTATGTACCTCCTCATCAGCTCTCCTAATCAGCTCGTATCTCGCCCATATTTTCAGGGTTGAAGAAGAAAGACGACATAAAATCGACATATCTTGAGAGGCGAGTAGAAATACTGTTGAAAAATAGAGACTAGATCAAGTGAATGTGAGGACCCGGCAGGAAATATGGTAAAAGTAGGAGTAGAGAAGAGTGAAGAAGGATAGAATGGCTCCCCTTCCTGCTTTTTTGGTTCTTTCCACGAAGGCGATGGATCAGTCGCCTTCAAGAGCAGGTTGCATGCCACTATCATCTCCTCAAGCGAATGTCAACAAGGCTCGGATACGCTTTCACTTTCGGTAAGGTGTGTCTCGGATATTGCGTCATAGGTGCATGTCAAGAAATTTGAAGTTGTGTCCTATGCGTTCCTACCCGCACTGCCCCCTCCAGCGCCCCCTCCCCCGCCTCCATCCCCCATGCAGGGTAAGCGAGGACTTCCAAGAAACACTTCCACCCTCCTGCTCCCACCCTCTATTGTCCCCCACCCCTACGCCGCGCTGCCCCCTCCCCCACCCTCATCCAGTGGGTGGTGGGTGAGGCAATGGAGGAAAACATGGGAACCCCCATCACCTCCGCCCTCCCTCGCCGCAACACAACGCTAACCTTGTGCGCCTAACTCGCACTACCCTTCTCCCTCCCTTCCCTACCCCCCTCCCGCTCCCCTCCTCCTTTTCTACCTCCCTCCCTCCTCCCTTATTCTCTCTCTTCTCCCTCTCCCACTTCATATCTCCTTCTCCCTCTCCTCCCTCAACTCCCCTTCCCTCTCCCGCTCTCTCTCTCTCCTCCACCCTTCCTTTCCCTCTCCCCTTCTCTCTCCCTTTCCCCACCCTCTCCGCTTCCTTTTGACCTCCCCGTCTATTTCGGTATAATATTACCATGATGGATTTGCTCCCCACCTATAAGTGCTTCATAAATAGGATCTTGTTTCTTTTATCAGCCGCGTGCGTGCGTACGTACCCTGATTGATTTGCTCTGTGCTTTCGTTTGACGCCTTTTGCTTGTTGGAAGTGGATCGAATTTTTAACTCTTTATTTGCTTTTGTTTTGGGAAGATGCGGGGAGAGATCATGCTACTGTTGGAGGTAATTTGCGTGGAGGTAGTCATGCACTCTGCTTGCTCCCAGGGCCAGGGCGTCAACGCAGGAGGGCGGCCAGGGTCAAGAGGGCTGCTTCGTAAGTCAGCATTTTTGCATCTGACGACGGTAATCGTGCCGAATCAGGGAGACAGACACAAGACTGCTTGCCCCTGACGTCAGCCGCAGGATGTGCATGATTGTAGGCATTGTTTTTCTGACTTCATCGCGGAGGATGCCCGTGCCTGAACGTTTTCCATGGACTGATAAGTATGTATTTTCACTGATGGGAAAAGGGAACAATATATTTGCGCTTTTGCGATATGTTTTGTTTTTATCCGCATACGCACACCTGATTTAAGTTTTAATTAGCTTGTATTGCCAATACGACAACAGCAACGTGAGCCACGCACACGCCACACACGACGACACACACCAACACTACACTACCACCACAGCCAGCACAACCCCACAACACACACAGGCGCACAGACACACACCACACAACCACACGTCACGCACATTGCACCACGCACGCACGCACGCAACGGCCGAACACACAACACACACACAACACACACACACACACACACACACACACACACACACATCACACTACACACGTCACACGCACACTACAACCCAGCACACACACACACAGCACACACACACAGCAACACACACAATCATTTCACAAACAACAGGCACGACACAGACATACACTGCGATGCACGCACGCACGCATCGCACGCAACCGCAACGCACCACCTCTAAGCACACACACACAACACACACACCACACACACACACACACACACACACACACACACACACACACACACACACACATACACACATACATATACATATACATATAATACATAACAATATAATATATATATATAATATATATATATATATATATTATATATATATATATATATATATATATATATATATGTATATATGTATATATATAGTATATGATATAATATATGATAGAGAGAGAGAGAGAGAGAGAGAGAGAGAGAGAGAGAGAGAGAGAGAGAGAGAGAGAGAGAGAGAGAGGGAGAGGAGAGAGGGAGAGGGAGAGGAAACATAAACACATAAATGCTTATACTTATCCACCCCGCAAGCAAGCACTCTACAGCGCACTTGCGTCAAACCGCAAACAAAACACAGTCGCCACTTTTTTCCCCAAATGTCTCTCCTGGAGCAAGCGTCGCGCTCTAACATATATGGCATCCCGATAAATTTAGAGAACACTCGAGACCCTGTCAGCGGCAAGGTATTTCCTGTGTGTTGCAAGGAGGCTGCGGCTGCGCTTGCTGACCCTCACTGCCAAATGCTGTGTGCGTACGCGGGAGGTGACGCTGGCATTCCGGGCCCGTCCTCTTGAGAGAAATGTTAGTCTGAGTGGCATCTCGTGACTTCTTTTCACTTTTTATTTCTATTTTTGATCGGCGAGGCATGTTAAACAGGCAGGTATTTTATTAAAGAGGCAGTTTAGCTGTAAGTAATCAGCTGTCTTTTGAGTTCTTTGTTTGAATTTAACTTTAGTTAAAGATCTGTTTTAACAGTTAATGATCAGCTGAGTTCATATTCCTTTGAAGTGTTTTTATAGCCACTCCCGGTCTCTTCCCGTTCTTATTAATTTATCTTTAGTGATACCTTTCAATAGTTAATGATCAAGCAGTGGGTCATAATATATTGCCATTTAATATTATTAAAGGTTTCCTTGTAATAATTCACTCTTTTTCATTAATTGATATCTTATGAACCATTCTTTATGAATGAAATATACTTGTAATTAAGCTCTACAGCTCGAAGCTGCTCTTTTTACCAATCAAACTATGACAATCCACAATCCGGCTACAAAGAGGTACCATCTTAGACGGTCAGTGATCCATGCATATTTCTTAACGAGCGAATTTCCGTCGTGTTTTAACCCTAAAAGCCACTCTACTGCATTTAGGCCTACACAAGACAAACAGCCTCAGAAGAAACACAATTTCGAAAAGGAGTCCAAACACTTGGTTTCGCCAGCCCGGGATATCCTGCAGATCTCGTCCTGTGAGTCCAAACACTTGAGTCCAGGATCATTCCCTTCTCACCCTGTCTCACTTTCCTGTTCCCCTCGCGCCCTTCCCCTCTGAATCTTCCCTCCCTCCTTTCCCCTCGCTCTTGTGTGATGGGTTTAAAGGGTACGTCGTCTCTGTGGAAGTTGTTGGGAAAGGATTCTCGTAAGTGGAGAGAGATAGGATGCAGACAGGGGTCGGAAGTTGAGATTATTTTTATACTGCAATTTTTATGGGCGTAAACTTACTTCTTTGGGTGGGCACATATCGATCACTCGCAGACGTGCTAGGTCACTCAGGCTCTCAGTTCTCTGTCTCTCTCTATTATATATTGTTATGATGCATATATGATATTATTATACTCTGTAGTACGCTCTCTCTCTCTCTCTCTCTCTCTCTCTCTCTCTCTCTCTCTCTCTCTCTCTCTCTCTCTCTCTCTCTCTCTCTCTCTCTTTCATTCTCTCTCATACACACACGCACAAGAACACAATTACGGCCAAACACCACCCCGCCCACATACCCATGTATCGTATTAATGCTTTCGCCACTGAAGTATAGGATTCCAGAAACTCGAGAATATAATGGACTGTCATATATGGTCAGCCTAGGTCAACGCAGAAGGAGAGAGTACACATTAAGGCCAAATATGTTGGACTCGACACGTAGGCTGAGTGTTTATTCACAGAATAAAGCTGAAAAAGGGCCCGCGTGAATATTAAAGCGTCACCGTCACCATAAGCATTGAAGTCCTGCGTCATCATTATCATCACAACTACCGTCATTATCTTCATTTCCATCATCATCTCCTCCTCCTCCTCCTCCTCCTCCTCCTCCTCCTCCTCCTCCTCCTCCTCCTCCTCCTCCTCCTCCTTACCACCACCACCACCCACCACTGCCACCTTTTCCACCACCACCCACCTCCCCCACCCATCTCAGCCACCGAAGTCTTTACCATGTACTGGATCGGTGACTTCAGGAGAGCGAAGGTAACTCCCAAGGTTTCTTCACGATCCACTTCGTACTCCTCAGTCTGCGACGTCGATGTCAGTGACGCCAAGTGCAGAGGGTGTGGAAGTGGAGGGAGGGGAGGGAAATGGAGGGAGGGAGGGAGGGGGAAGGGGAGGGAGGGAAGGCTCTTGTACCGATTACGCTGGCTTAAGCAGGGTAATTATTCTAGTGTGGTTTAGTGTTATTGTTGTCTTGTTATTATTGTTGTTGATGTTGATGATTCTTGATGTTATCATATTAATAACCATAGTGATTATGATTATGTATTACTATTGATTTTGAGAGTGAAATAACGGAAAATAACAAATTGAAGAGAAACGGGAAAAGATAAGTAAGAGAGAGAGAGAGAGCGAGAGCGAGAGGGAGAGTGAGCGAGAGAGCGATAAAAGTAGCAATGATAAGCGTCACCGAAACCAACTTTGCGATATCGAGAGGCGGAAGCATTTGCTCGGCAGCCCCTGGAGGATGACACGTGGCCAGTACAAGTCACGTTCCGCTCGAGTCCAGCCCTCGCGGGAGATGGACCTTAGTGTCGTATCGCTTCCGCGCGTCCTTCGTGCTGCGGCGCCTCATGCATCGTTAAGGCGCTGATGCCGTCTGTCACCGTCGGAGGGCGTTGCTGCAAGTGTCCGGTGTCCGAATGAGTCATCGGCTTCTACTTATTTTTTATTTATTTGTTTGTTGGGTGCAGTGGAGGGAGGAAGATGAAAGGGAAGGGGGGTAAAGAAAATTGGGGAGAGAAAGAGATGAGAAAGGAGGGGAGTGAGATGTGATGGGTCGGCGTAAAATTCGTTACCTTAGCTCTGCATTAATTGAAAAAAAGAACAACAAAGGGGAAAAATCAAAAGTAACAAAAAGAGAAACGAGAGTAAGAAAGAGAAAGGGGAGGAAAACATGGAAGAGTAAACTGACTTAACTCCCGACGCTAACGAGTCTACATAAACCTGTTTACACCACCATCAACACCCGCACCCCCTCCGCTGATGTCGTCGGCCGAGTCTCTCTCTCTCTCTCTCTCTCTCTCTCTCTCTCTCTCTCTCTCTCTCTCTCTCTCTCTCTCTCTCTCTCTCTCTCTCTCTCTCTCTCTCTCTCTCTCTCTCTCTCTCTCTCTCTCTCTCTCTCTCTCTCTCTCTCTCTCTCTCTCTCTCTCTCTCTCTCTCTCTCTCTCTCTCTCTCTCTCTCTCTCTTCGGGGAACTTGTTAGTCCTTGTCTTCTCGACTTGCACTTCCAAACAACTTTCGCCCCTTTGGTGTTCCTCTTGGCCGGTTGTCCTTTTTGCGTTCCCTGTTACGTTCGGTGGCTTTTTTATCTCTGCCAGTTCTCATTTTTTGCGTTCTCCTTTTTACTTTGTTCCTTTAGGATTTTTTTCCTTCTCTCTTTTGGCTTTTGTTTTCTTTTTACCTTCTCCCTTTCTATTATCTTCTCCCTTTTGGCGTTCTTTCTCTTTCATTCTTTTTTTTTCACAGGTTCATTTGTGTGTTCTCTCTCACTTGTCCTTTTTTTTCCCTTTCTCCTCTTATCTCGTTTGCGTATTTCTGTCGCGTTCTCTCTTCTCTCTTTCCCTTGGCTATTTGCGATGACTAATATCCTATTTGTAGTTTCGTCTTCATCTTCATCGTTTGCTTGAGGTTTCTTATCGGTCTTACTATCTATGTTATCTCCTTTTAAAGGTCAGTGTCAGTGCTGATTATGCAACGCACTTATGCAACGTAATTGTAGAAACGAAACACTTGTAAGTCGAATGAGGAAGAAACTTGAGAAAAAACGGATAAAATTGAAGAGAAACAGTAACTAGAAGGAAAATACAATTCAACAACAAAAACAATCAAAACAAACAAGAACAGCTAAAATATATCCCCCTGTAAAAGTATCACTGCACGAAAAACAACAACAACAACAACAACAACAACAACAACAACAACAAAACAACAACAACAACAACAACAACAGAGCCATTCCCACGAATGACGAGCAAGAGGGCGGATTCATTACCACCTTCAAGCACGCACCGGAAAACCAAGCAAGGAAAGTGGAAAGTGGACGCGAGAAGGTGGAGTGTGTATTAAGGTGTGACGGGTCTAACAGGGGAAGGCGGTTTTTCGGAACGAGATGTCATCAACCTGGCGGTGGAGGTAAATCGGAAAGGGGGGATTGGGGAAGAGGAAGAGGAAGAGGAAAAGGAAGGAGTGGAAGGATGGTGGAAAGGAGAGTAATCGGGGAGGGGAGAGAGGGTAGGGAGAGAGAGGGGAAGGGTGGTGGAGAGGCGAGTAAAACGGGAAAGGAGAGGGTTTAGGGAGAGGGAGGGGGAGGGTTGCGGAAAGGAGAGTAAAAGGGGAGAGGGGAGGGGGTAGGGAGAGAGAAGGGTGGTGGAAAGGTAAGTAAAAGGGGAGAGGGGACTAGAGAGAGTGCAGGGCCAAAGGGGAAAACTAGGGGTGGGCTTTAGAAAAGGTAAGGGAGAGGGTAGGTATTTAGGGAGGGGAAATCGTCTGGAGAAAGGTAGAAGGGAATGAGTATGGGGAAGGAGTGGAAGGGATAAGGAGGAAGCTAAGGAGGAGAGGGGTAAAAAAAACGGGAGGCAAGAGAGTGATTGGAAAAAGGGGGAAAGGAGGAGGGAAGGGAAGACTGATGAAACGGGGGAGAGGGGGAAGCGGAAGAAGGGGCACATGGCATGGCGAAAGAAGGAAGAATGGTAATTTGGTAAAGGTATGCGGGGTAAGGGGGAAGCTGAAAGAGGGGAATGGGCAGGGGGAGAGGGAGGGAGGGAGGGAGGAAGGGAGGGCGGGCGGAGGAAAAGCAGGGGCAAGAGTCAGATGTATGGCCCGTGGATGGTGGAGATGGATATACGGGGTGAAAGAACAAACAAACGAGAGGAAGGGAGAAAACATATGGCATGAGGGCAAACCTAATCACTCGTGTTAAAATATGGACGTGGCTCATGGCAAAAGGAAAACGTGGAGAGGGATAAAGATCGTGAGGTTAGTAAAGTGACCGGGATTATGCAGTTTAATGAGGTTATACACCTTGGACTTAGCGCCTGAGGAATGAGAAAAAAAAACGCATATATGATTTTATATAATATTAGAAATAAAAGTAATATTAATTTTTTTAACCCCACTCATCTAAAAAAACGGAGAGTTACGTCTTAAAAACACACGTGTACATTGGAGCTCTGTGCATGCTCTCACGAAGGCAATGTCCGTGTTGTGCAAATTTGTCAAGATTCTTTCAGTCTTGGATCGTTAACTGCGCACTATTGTCTGTGCGTGGTACTCACGACGATTGTAAGTGCGCGTAGTACAACCCCTGAGACGAGGCAGGACCTCGGGGCCCCGCCACGACCTCTGAGGTGCGCGAAAGGTGAGCCGCACGACTTGGCGGCGAGCGGGGCAGGTGTGACAACGTGCAAGAACAGCTGGGTGCAACTTGAAGCAGCCAACACACGGGAAGCGTGGGAGAGTCAGCGAGGGTTCCTGGGGCTGGGGAGGGGTAGGGGGACAGAGAGGAGGTAGGAAGGGGAGGAAGGAGGATGGAAAGGAGGTCTGTAGGGTCGGAAGGAGAGAGCGGGAGGTAGGCAGGATGGCGCGCGGGAGGGGTAGGGTTGGGGGAAGAAGAGGAGGAGGGATGATGGGGTGTAGGAATAGGAGGGGTGGTAGGAGGATAGGGGGAGGGGGTAGGTGGTATCTCCTGGAAACTGGACTTGAACGTCACCGACTTGTCCCAGGATAGGCGGTCTCTGCTCTTTTAATGGCTCCTGTTCCCTATCCTTGCTTATTTTTGTCTCGTGTGGTTCTCCGTGTGGATCTTTTTGTTGTGGAGTTTGGAGTGAATACAATGTTCTTACTATATTGTTGTTCGTGATTCGAGTACTTGTTCCTGAAGGGGAGTTTCAGTTTCATCATCATCATCATCATCATCATCATCATCATCATCATCATCATCATCATCATCATCATCATCATCATCATCATTATCATCATCATCATCATCATCATCATCATCATCATCATCATCATCATCATCATCATCATCATCATCATCATCATCATCATCATCATCATCATCACCACCACCACCACCACCGCCATCATCATTACCACCACCGTTGATATACTCATATTTATGCATTGCATTTTGCCATGATTTAAACGATGCTCTTCATAATTCATTCCTTTATTTAAACCATCTTCCTCCCCCAATCCAGATCACTAGCCCCCCCCCCCCCCGCCCCCTCGTTGCCCGTATCGCAGCCACGACCTGGCAGGAGTCCGACCCTGGCGATTAGGCGGCGATAAGGCGAGGTTATCGGGGTTTAATAGGCGTTGGGTCAAGTGTCCGGACGGCGAGGCGTCTCTCTCAGGGCGGCGGGACCGAAGGTGATCGAGCCCCTGAGAGAGAAGGGCTTTGGGCTTCTGCTCTGATTTAGCAAGGGGGGATGGGGGGGGGGGGGCTAACTTGCTGTTTCTTTGGTGTTTGAATAGCGAATCAATGTTGCTGTTGAGGTTGGTCTTGTTACTGTTATTTCTGTTAGGTCTAGTGTTATTATCAGTACTATTGTTGTTATTGTTTTGATTACTGTTGTTGTAATTATTATCATCATCATCATCATCATCATCATCATCATCATCATCATCAATCATCAACATCTTCATCTTTATCCTCATTTAAATCATCATCATAGTTATCATTGCTATCTATCATTATCATTATTGTTGTTATTGTTATCATCATCATCATCATCATCATCATCATCATCATCATCATCATCATCATCATCATCATCACAGTCATTATTATTATTGTTATTATTATTATTATTGTTGTTGTTGATATTATGCCAATGGTCCCGATAACGTATTTCGGTTTTCGTGGATGTATTTTCTCGTATTTGAGTTTGGTTTGTTTCCTTGCTTTTGTTCCCACTTTGATTTTTTTATCTTATTATCCTTAATTTGTCTCTCCTGCTTTTCCGTATGATGTTATATATATGTTACATCTTGGTTTGTAATATATTAGCATTTTAGTCATTTGTATCGTAATCTATTATTGCCTCTCATTTCCAGCGCCATCTTGGGTGGTCGTCATCATTATTTCCTTCAAATCCGTCTTCTCCATGTGTTCACCTTCACCAACAACTCATTTTTTTTCAAAGAGGAGGGGCAAAGGGTCAGAGAGAATGATGAATGTAGAAGGAGAGTGGGGGTAAGAGGGAGGCAGAGGGAGAGGGAGAGGGGAGCGGGAGAAGCGAAAGAGAGAGAAATGGAAAGGAGAGAGGGGGACGAGACGAATGATTGGGATAGAGAGAGAGGGGGGAGAAGAGAGAGAAAGGGGGAGAAGAGAGAGAGAGGAAGGTAGGGAGGGATGGAGGGAGAGGGAGAGGGAGGGTGGTAGAGGAGAGGGAGAAGGAAAGGATAGAGGGGAAAAGAAAAAGGGTAGAGCAGAGTGGGAGCTGAAGAGCTGCTAAAGGAATGTTTTTCAGTAGTTAAATGTTTTTATACTCATTTTTTTTAAACGCTGCAACACATTCCGTGGTGTCGTATGTTGAAGGTTCGTGTCGTGTAGGTTGCTGCTGTCTTCACAACCCTGTAAGATTGCGGTTCGTGTTTTGATGTTGTGTGCCTTGTCTTTTGCAGCCTTGCGTACTCCATCATAAGGGCTAATTTTGAATGTCTTGCCCTGTATGGTACATTTTTTGTTCTTGAAATTGTTTTTGCTGTGATGATTAGGGCGGTTATTGATCTTGTGGTGGGCGTGAAGTTGTCGTCGCCTATGCTTTTATTGATATTATTAATGGTTCAGTGGATTTGTCAGCGCTGGATGGGAATCATGTAGACCATCATGGTAGGTATACGACTATTAACATTGCTCTCATTATGTCGTATTAGTGCTAATGCTGATGATAATAACAGTAACGCTATAGTAATAAGGATATTAATGCAAGTGGTAATGATAATAAATATAATAAACTAACGGTTACAACAGTTATACGATGATAATAACTATAATGATAATAGTAGTAGTAGTTGTAATAAAGAAACGATGAAAAGGGTTTTACAAAACGAATGGAATGAAATTAATCTCGTATTTTTGAGCTGGACGCGAGGCTTAAATGGGGAGGCATAGTGCATTGGCTTGCAAATGGCCCTCCATTAATTATTTTTGCAATTATCGAAAACGAAAAATATTGTTATTGATATTGAAAGTTCTTATGGTGTTTTTGTTTTTGTTGGTTGGTATTTAATTTGCGTATTTCTGTGTGTAGCTTTTTTTTTTTACTCTAAGTATTTCGTTGTTTTGAACTGGTTTGTTGGGCACGAGGATCCTTAATGTGGTGGTCGTTACTCCCTTGTTCGTGGGCGTGCGGGGCTGGCCTTGTCATTATGACGCGGTCGCCCTCGACCTCCCCTTCTGTTCAGCCGGCAGCTCTTACAGCAACACCGGCGTGCTGTTCTGTGCAAATTTCGGGTAGAGTACGACCACAGGACGACTGTGACACTGCCACGGTCGTTTTTTGTGCTTGCAAACACAATCACAGCCGTTTTAATCACGTTTAGTGATGCTGGGTACGGCCACCCTTTAGTTTTATGAAGTATGGTACTGCTCGTAACACTCGTATGCTGTTACGATCATAACGCCACTACCACCTCTCTGTCCCCCAGCCATGCAGGAGGGTGGAACGTAGAGCCGTGATTAGTATGATCCAAGGTATCATTTTCCGAGGATTATCGCCCCCCTCCCTCCTCCCTTCCTCTCGCTACGCGAATTACCATGCGCTCGTGCCGGCCTACCTATGAGCGGAGAGGGGAGGGTGGAGGGCGAGGGGGAGGGGATGAGGATGGGGATGGGGATGGGGATGGGGATGGGGAGGTGGTAAGGGGGAGGGGTCAATGGGAGTCCTGGTATCGGCTCGGGGGGGGGGGGGGTGCTGGTATCGAGGGGCGACGGCAGGAACTCAAATGTATGTTGCATTGCCACGTCGCTACCCCGGGCACGGAAACTTAACACTTCCTGCCACGGCGTCGTTTCTCCCTCCGCCCCTCCTCCCCTTCCCTCCTACGGCCCCCTCCTCTTTCTCCCTCTCTTCCGCTTCCAGACGCTTCTCCCGCCTCTGGTCTTCTTCTAAGTGCGTCGTCCTCTCTACTTCTCTTCCTCTTCCAAGTTCTTCCCTCTGTTTCTTCTTCTCCTCTTCCAACCCCGTCCCTCCTTATCTTCCTTCTCCGTGTCCTCTTTTCCCTCCTCCTCTTCCTCCTCCTCTTCTCTTTCTTCTCTTTCTCCTCCTCCTCTTCTTCTATTTCTCCTTCCTTTTCTAAACGCCTCCCCCCCTCCTCCTCCTTCTTCTCCTCCTTCTCCTCCTCCTCGTCCTCCCCCTCCTTGTCCTCACCCTCCTCCTCGTCCTCCCCCTTCTCCTCCTCCTCCTCATCCTCATCCTCCTCTGCTCCTCCTGTTCTTCTTGCTCCAACTTTCCCTCCTGCTCCTCCTCCCCGTCCCCCTCCTCCTGTCCTCCCTCTCCACCTCCACCTCCATCTCCACCTCCTCCTCCAGACTCGTTTCCCCTCTCCTTCTCCTCTTTCCAAGCTTATTCTCCTCTCCCCTCTTCCTCCTCCAGACTCGTCTTCCTCTTTCCTCCCCCCCCCTCCTCCTCCTGCTCTTATTTCTGCATCTTGAATATTGAAATGCTCGTATGCAAGGGCTTATGCAGACGTCCGCTTGGGAGGCCGGGATTTTCGTGTTTGGGGCGAGCGAAGAGTATTAGGCAAGGAAACGATTTTGGGATGACGGCCGTGATCGGGATCCCAAGTGCAGGTCTCTTTTTTCTGCTTTGCGTTTCTTTTTCTTTTTGTTTCGTCTTATAATCGGAGGGATCAATGTGTTTTAGCCACCACTAATCATAAGGATAAATCAAGATTTATTTAAGAACATAACATGTATTGTATGAATACTAATGAAAAATATTTATACACAGCAGTCATCGTGCACATAAATGTACAAATGGAACGTCGTTAATGGGTTATCATTATTAGATAATCTTGAAAATGCAGAGAAGTCAACAGGTGAAGCTGTGGTTTCCACCTGGCCTCCTAAGCTTCACTGTCACGTTCGGTCAAGGTCACAATAATAACCGGCAGATTTCCATGTATATAAAAAGGCTTTAACATGAAAATTATTTAATTCACTGGCCCGAGTAGATAGGCTTATTTAGAGAATTGGAATGCTGGAAAAAAAAATTACTACTCCATGTAAAGGATTGTAGTTGTAGTCTACTACCGCGTATGCGCAGAACTATTATAAGTTATTACGATTTATTACTTATTTTGAAAAATAATAAGTATAAGGGCGTGTAAGGATTCCCTTACACGCCCTCGGTTTCTTCACTTTCTTTTTCTAAGTCTATGTCGTAGACACTCTCTCTCTCTCTCTCTCTCTCTCTCTCTCTCTCTCCTCTCTCTCTCTCTCTCTTCGATTTGTTTATTTCTCTCCTTCCTTTATTTATTACTTATTACTTATTTTCAAATATGGCGGTAGATGCCGTAAGGTCCCCCCCTTACCCCCCTCTTTCTTCACTTTCTTTTTCTAAGTCTATGTCGTACTCTCCTCCTCCTCTCCTCTCTCTCTCTCCTCTCTCCTCTCTCTCTCTCCTCTCTCCCCTCTCTCCTTCTCTCTCTCTCTCCTCTTCCTCTCTTCCTCGCCCTCTCTCCCTTCTCTCTCTCCCTCCCTCCTCCTCCCCCCTCCTCCCCCCTCACCCTCTTGCGTCGTCCCACTTCCTCCCCCTTCTCCCTTCCCCTTTTTCCTTCTTTCCTTCTCCTTTTCCTTCCTTCCTTCCCTCCCTCCACCCACCCACCTCCCTTCCTTCCCTCCCTCTCCC
>NC_051399.1:27146268-27166268 GCF_015228065.2 Penaeus monodon
TTTTAATGTCTCTTTTCCTGCAAAGTATCTGAGAACTTCATAAATTTGCATAATAGAGATATAAATGTTAGAGATGGATGTCAGCATATATCGCCTCCGCCATCTCGCCGCCCACACCAAAGGGAAGTCGCGGAAGTGGGGATGTGGAGGCTGGGGAGAGGGGTATGGGGGGACGTGGGCATTTAGGGGGCATTGGCATTAGCAAGAATAGCATCAGGAGATAATCTCGGGAGCCCTCATGTCCGGGCACGCAGATTTTAAAGTAGAGAGGGAAAGACAAAAGCTGAAATGCCCAAGGACGAGGTTGAAGTCCGTAACACAGGAAGTGATAATGATAATAACTATGCTAATATTACTGGGTGGGCAAGCCAGCCCAAGTCAACTGCTGGTCCCAAGCCCGGATAAATAGAGAAGAATGATTACCTAAAAGGTAACACCGGCACTCTCCGTGGAAAGGAACTGGGGACCCTACCACGTACTCACTCCAAGAGCATCACAACATGAAAAACTACAATTAAGTATCATGCTGTGACCACGGCGGCTCAGACATGAACCTACCGTTAAAAGAAGAAGAATGCTAATATTATTTGCTTTTGTTAATGTGCGTGGTCTCTAAAAGAAGATAACGGCAATTTGTATTAGTATGTCGAGGAACTTTTAACAGGCTTTACTTAGACTAAGTATTGCTCTTTACCACAGCAAAACGCGCGAAATGCGATTGCAGCCTGGAAATACAGAAGCTAGCGAAATCGCAAAATTCGTCAGGGAGAGTGCGAGAGAGAGAGAGAGAGAGGAGGGCTAGAGGGAGAGGGAGGGCTAGAGGGAGAGGGAGAAGGAGAAGGGGAGGAGAAGGAGAGGGAGAAGGAGAGGAGATGAGAAGGAGAGGAGAGGAGATGAGATGGAAAGTAGAGGAGATGGAAAGGAGAAGGAGAAGAAGAGGGAGAAGGAGAGGGAGAGGGAAAGGGAGAGGAGGAGAGAGGGAGGGAGAGAGGAAGGGAGAGAGGAAAGAAGGGAGTGTGGGAGAGAGTATAAAAAGAGAAAGAGATGTGTAAAGATGTGTTACAGATCAATGAATAGGCTAAGAGATATAAATAAACAGATGCAAATAGTGAGACGCCATCAAGGATAGAGATAGATGACTGATGATCTAAATCTTTTAAATGAGATAGATGAATGAGACGCGTGCAACATTACGTATCTTAAAATATGGTTTTCATTTATTTTCTTCATAGCCCCCTAAACATCAAAAACGTTGATTTATGTTCCCCTGTATTGTTGAAGCAGTGTTTTACGATTTATGTTTTCTTTCCGTCATACCGCAGGAAAGATGCTTGAACTAACTGCTTGCAGAATTCCTGACAAGCTTGGAGGAATTTGAAAGGCTGGCATTAGTGTTTCTTGCACTGCTCGTTTCTGTTCCTCAAAGTTACACTGCTTCCTTTGTGTAAAAAGAAAAAAAAATCAAGAAATCGGAGATTTTTTTATTATATGATTTTTTTTTACTTGTGATATAAATCGGCATCTAGTCAACAGTCTGATCTTACACGTTTTATTTTTTTTTTAATAGGGATAAGTCTTTCCACCATAAGTTCTGGAAAGATAATATGAGGAAGATTGTGGCAACGAAGGAAACCAGTAACGTTATCATCAAGTTGTATAAGAGATTTTTAAAACTTTTATTTCTTCTTTTTTTGCCAATCAATATTTCCCAGCCTGGTACAGCTCTTGCATCTTCCAAGTTTCTTTCGCATGGATCGTCTTACCCGTGGCTTCGGCGCCTCAAATGCTTGAGGGCGGATCTCTGTTTCCTGCTGCTTGCAAAAGTTTTCTTGAATTTGCATGCGTCCAAACTCTTATTTGGTACATTTCAGCTTTTGTTCATGGCCATGTCCGCGCATTTCGTGTGATCTGGCAATGTCTTGTGTGCGTGCATGTTGGTGCGAGGGTACAAAACTGTGTTATTAAAGGACGATAATCAGAGAGGCGGGGTTACATGTAGTTCCCTTGCGTGTTTCCCTCGGCCATCAGCGTTCTCCCCTCGTTTTGGGGGGAGGTCAGTTACGGCGTCCCGGTCCACCTACTCGTCTTTATCCGAGGGCAGCAGACCAAGACAACGGGGCCCTGCTTTGGTACGGCCTCGTGTGTTCTTCGTGAGCCTGATTTATTCACTGGAGCGGTTGCTTTCGTTTCGGCTAAGGATAGTAGTTTCATATTTTTAGCACCCGCGTCCGTGGATCGTGGTCGATTTGCCATTCGAATTATGAGACTGATGGTGGGAACTGAAACCGTTGGGGCAACATTTCTCCCTTGCATGAGGTTTGTGACGACCCCCCCCCCTCGTCGTCTCCCCGTCGGTTTCCTCCCTCCTCATCCCTTGCCTCCAGCTGTAACAAACCGATATTTGCACGGAAGCAGCGTCCTTACACTACGCCCAACCGACAACGATAAACGCGCGCACAAGGTCGGCGTTTCCTTCCTCTCCCGAAGACGCCTTTGCGACCGATTCGGACACGGGCGGCCTCAGCGATCGTCTCGTTTTGTTCCTTTCCATCTTATTATTCAATAACTTTCTCTTGTGCATTGTAAAGTTCTCTACGTTTTCTATCTCCATCCGGTCATTTTGCTTCACAGACAAATCGCAGACAATCTTGAGAAGTGTTGTTAACCCGACCAAGACATCAATAGACAGAACTCACATACGCATCAAGTATTGGATATATTTCGTTCTGTAAAATCTCACGCGGCAAGACACTCAACAATACAGGAAGATAAACGATACAAACAAATAGCAGAGACCATGCAGATATGGAGACGAACGAAGACAGCATACAAAACGGTGCTGGTGACGCAGGCAGCATACAAACTAACGCTGCCCACAGAGACAGCAAGAGAGACGAACTTAAACTGATGTACAGATTACGAAGGCGGGCGATCATAGACTTGGGCAATATTACACGGGGAGAGAGCGATCCGAAACAGACGTAAGAAGTTGCCAGACTAGAGGAGGTGTGACAGCGCTCATGGCGGCCAAGGGAGGAAGTCATTGATTATGATCGTCCAGCACTCAATGGGGGAAAGGAAGCGTTAAACGATTTCTTCTGCGGGCCTGAGGGAGGGGAAGTAGGGGGAGAGGGGGAGGAGGGGAAGGGGAAGTTAGGGGAGGAGCTGGAGGGTAAGTTAGGGGAGGAGGTGGGGGATAAGTTAGGGGAAGGAGGGTGAGGAACTGGAGGGGTAGTTAGAGGAGGAGGAGAAGGAGGAGGGGATATGGAGGAAGAGGGAAGGAGGGGTGGAGGAAGAAGAGGTGGAGGGGAGGGTTAGTTGGGGGGATGGGGTGAGGAGGGGTGGAGGGGAACTTAGGGGAGGCGGAGGGAAGGCGGGGAGGCTAGTTAAGGGAAGAGCAGGGGAAGGGAAGGCATGGGAAGAGGAGAAGGGTAAGCTCGGGAGAGTAGGAAGGAGGCAGCGGGAAATTTGGAGGAAAAGGAAATGAAGGGGAAAGAGTAAGGGGGGATTTAGGACGAGGAGAGGGAGGAGGAGAAGGGAGGTAAAGAAGAAAACGAAGATTAAAGGAGGTAGATAAAAGGAATGCAGAGAAGGGGAAAAGGTATAGAAGAGGAAGAATGAGTAGAAATGATAGAGAGACGGGTAAGGCGAAGACAACGGGGAACAGGATGTTGGTAATAAACGCGAAAGATGAAGAAGATTGGTGGTCGGGAAATGAAAGGCAGCAAAAAAATACAATGAGAGGGAAGGAAGAGAGAACGAGAATGACGAAGTAAAGAGGAGAACGAAGTAAATCCGGATTCGAAGGGAATCAAAACATATATGTATGTATATATATATATATATATATATATATATATATATATATATATATATATATATATATATATATACGCGCGCGCGCGCGCGCGCGCGCAGCACACACACACACACACACACACACACACACACACACACACACACACACACACACACACACACACACACACACACACACACACACACACACACACACACACACACACACATATATATATATAGAGAGAGAGAAACACTTTATGAAACATTGAAGGAAATGGCAAGACCAGAAAGGAGTGGAATGAAAAAGGAGAGGAGGGGAGACGGGGGATAACGGAAGGACACAGGAAGATGAATGTTGAGGGAGGGGCGTGGAATGGGCAAGGAAAAATGTAGGTCGAATCGTTGAAGACCATATGACAGGGCTATGGGGTGGGGGGTAGAGAGATGGGAGGAGAAGGAGAGGAAGAAGGGGTCATTTGAATGGAATATGGGGGGTAAAAAGGGGGGTATGCGCCAGGAAGGACGGGGTACGCCTGGGGTCTTTTAAACTGAGAGGGTAGATGGAAGATAGAAAGGAGAGGGGGAGAGAGGGAGACATAGCGAAAGAGATAGGAAAAGAGAGAGAGATAGGAAAAGAGAGAGAGAGAGAGATAGGAAAAGAGAGAGAGAGAGATAGGAAGAGAGAGAGAGAGAGAGAGAGAGATAGAGAGAGAGAGAGAGAGAGAGAGAGAGAGAGATAGAGAGGAGAGAGAGAGAGAGAGAGAGAGAGAGAGTGGAAGAGAGAGAGAGAGAGAGAGAGTGGAAGAGAGAGAGAGAGAGAGAGAGTGGAAGAGAGAGAGAGAGAGAGAGAGTGGAAGAGAGAGAGAGAGAGAGGAGAGGAAGAGAGAGAGAGAGAGAGAGTGTTTGAGAGAGAGTGAGAGAGAGAGAGGGGAGAGGAGAGGGAGGAGAAGGAGGGAGGGAGAGGAGAGGAGGAGAGAGAGAGAGAGAGGAGAGGAGGAGGAGGGAGAGAGAGAGGAGAGAGAGAGAGAGAGAGGGAGGAGAGAGAGAGAGAGAGAGAGAGAGAGAGAGAGAGAGAGAGAGAGACTAGTTAGTGCAGACAGAAGGGAAGGACAGCAAATCAAGTCAACGTGGGAGGATGAAGCAAATGTCATGCAAGGAAGGAAGGTGTGGATCATGCAATATAGGGAGAGACAGCATGTTGCCATGCACTTTGAAATAATGGAAAGTTAATCCCGAAATCGAGAATGAAATGATAGACAATAAAAGATTCAAAAACAAGAAAAAACACACGAAGTAAGACTATCAAAAGAAGAAGAAACAGATGAAAAAAAGGAAGATGAAGAAAGAGGAAGGCGAAGTCGGAGATTAAAGGTCACAGTGTAGGAGGTGTGGAGAGGCTGAGTGGTCATCTGAAGAGGTAGGATAAGGAAGCGCGAAGGGGAGGGAGAGGGGGTGGGAGTGGAGGGGGACGAGAGGGATGGGAAGAGGGTGTGGTGGAGAAGGGAGTGGAAAGGGGGAGAAAGAAGGAAAGAGATGGTGGGGGAATGGAGAGGGGGAGAAGGAAAGGAAAGAAGGGGGGAGGGATGAAAAGATGGGGAGAGGGAAGGTAAGAAGGGGGGAGAGAAGAGGGGGGAGGGAAGGATACATGAGATAAGTCAGAGAATGGGAGGGGATAGGATAATAAAGATGAAGGGGCGGGGGAAGGGAGGGGAGAGGGGAGTGGAAGAGAAGGAGGCGAGGGAGATGGAAGGGAAGAAGGGAGTAGAGAGAAGAGAGGGAGAGAGGGGGACGGAAGGGTAGACGAGATAGGTCAGAGAATGGGGGTGGGGGGTGGGGAGTTGAGTGGAGTAGGATAAAGAGTGAAGGGGAGGTGAGTGGGATATGGAAAGAAGTGAGATAGAGAGGGGAGCGGAGAAAAGAAAGGGGAGGGGGTAGACGAGATAGGCCAGATAATGGAGTAGGGTAGGATAAGAAAAAGTGAAGGGGAGGGGGAAGGGAGGGGAGAAGGAAGGAAAGAGGTGCTGGGGGTGAGGGGAGTGGAGAGAATAATTTGAGGGAGAGAAGAAAGGGAGGGAGGAAGGGTAGACGAGATAGGTCAGTGACCGGAGGAAAAGGAAAGGGAAAATAAATAAGGAAGAAAAAAAATTATTGGAAAATTGAAGCAAAACGATAAAGCAATGAATGACACAAAAAAAAAGAAAAGAAAAGAGAGGGCACGATTCGGTTTGAGGGAACCATCGCAACGCCGACGTGATTGCATCGCTATGTTGCAGATGGCAACGCGTAGCTTCACTTCATTGTCTTATGCGCTCCGGCCCTCGAGCGTCGGCGGAGCTACCTCGCGCGCTTTCATTTTTCTTCTTGCGCGAACTTACTCATTATATTTTTAGGGGTGTTTGCATCTTTTTCTGTCCTTTGTGTTTCTCTTTTGTTAACTGGTTTTTAAATCAAGATTGTTTTCTTTTTCTAGTAATTAACGCTTTTTTTCAGTTGGACAGCCTTACTCATGATTATTATTTGTGTCATCGTTAATATTTATATTATTGTAATCATCATCGTCACCATTACTATCACTATCACTATCGCCATCATCAGCATCCTCATCACCATCACCACCATCATCACCACCAACATCATCATCACCACCGTCATCACCAGTGTCATTGCCATCAACAGTGTCGCTTATCAGCATGACCATCGTCCTCCGCTTCCCTCCAGATGACCAGGATGTACTAAATCTCCCAGAGCCAAGTCCGCGGACGCCCAGGAATTCCGAAGGAGTGTCAAGGGCGACCTGATTACGATGCGGCCTAGGTAGCTCCCGTAGAGCCCCTGTTGTTGGGGTCGAGGCGGAGTGGGCGGAGTGGGAGGATGGATGGAAGGAGGTGAAGGAAAGGATGGGGTGAAGGAGGCGAAGGAAAGAACGGGGAAGGGGGGAATAGGCCCGGGAAATAACGGGGGAACGGGGAAATATGGCGAAGGAGAGAAGGAGAGGAGGAAGCGAAGGTGGAAAGGAGGGGGAACGAAGAAGAGAAGAAGGTGAAGAAGAGAGGAGGCGAACGAAGGAAGTCGAAGGAGGGAAGGAAGGGAGGGGGCGAGGAGAACGAGGGGAGCCGGAGGAAGGTAGGAAGGAAGGGTGGGGGCGAAAGGAAGGGGCATTAGCCTCCCCTCGCGATAATGTGGTAACCATGGAGGGTGTCGTGGTGGGTGGCTGCTTTTTAGATGCCTATTTATTAGCATGGTTGCTGAGAGTCTTGTTTGTTTGTTTGCTTGTTTGTTTTTTGTTTATATTTTTGTGTGTCTTCGCTTGATCGGCTCTTCTGCCTGCCTCCACCGCCTCGATGACGTAATCGCTGGCTTGTAGTTAGTCGTCTTTCGCCGTCTCGAAGCAGAGCCGGAGCTAATCCAAGTCAGGAATGACTCATGTAAAGTTCAGTTCCTTGGAAGACGTAAGCCTCAAAAACTGAGATTCGCTCAAGTTATACAAATTATGTTGCTGGAGAAAAAAGAAAACGGGGATTTTTTTTTTTTAGAAAGAATAAAAACGGGAGACAAAAATAAATGTATGCAAAAGGGAAAGAAAAAACGAGAGAAAAAAACATATAAACAAGGAGTAAAGAAACGGGAAAGAAAAACTATATATGCAAAAACAAAAAAACAAAAAAGCAAAGAAAAAATATATGCAGAGAGGAGGAAGAAGAAAAAGAAAAAAAACAAGCGATCATAAGAATGAATATGCATAAAGAAAAAAAAAGACTTTGATTACATAGATCCGAGATCCAAGGGTTTTTGAGTCTTACGTACGCACACGCGCCTTCAGAAATAGAACATATCTAATATAACGCAGTCGATATAGCAAATTTGTAAGCTGTTCTGTCTTCATAGTTCCCCTCGCGTGGGTGAGCGGTACGGGAAGTAAAAAGGTACATTTGGGTGGGTCTGGGTGCTTGCGGTGTGGGCAGTCGGCTCGCCATCGCTGCTATCGAGGCTCCACCCTGACCCCGCTCGGTCGGTGCGTCTGGCTGCCTGCCTTACTGTCTGAGTCTGTGTAACTATATTTCTCTATCTTCATCTATCTGCCTATCTATCTGATTTATATCTATTTATCTTTTTATCAATGTGCCTGCCTACCTGCCTGCCTGCCTGCCTGCCTGCCTGCCTGCCTGCCTGCCTGCCTGCCTGCCTGCCTGCCTGCCCGCCTGCCTGCCTGCCTGCCTGCCTGCCTGCCCGCCTGCCTGCCTGCTTGTCGGTTTGCCTTCGCTCCTCTCTTGGCTGTGGATTGATTAGCGTCGTGTCTGGGATAAGATTCTGTCGATTATGTCGTCTCGGCAAGCGGAAGGATAAATAATGCGGTTGAGGTATGGGGAGAAATTGAAGGAAGGAAAAGAAGGAGAAAGAAGGAGGGAGGAAGGAAAGAACGAGAGAGAGAGAGAGTGAGAGAGAGAGAGAGAGAGAGAGAGAGAGAGAGAGAGAGAGAGAGAGAGAGAGAGAGAGAGAGAGAGAGAGAGAGAGAGAGAGAGAAAGAAAAAGAAGAAGGATGATATTAAAAAAGAAAGCATTGAAAAAGACTGGTGAGACAGACAAAAAAGAGAGATATAAAAAAAAGAGAAATAAAAAGCATGTTATAACTGTTTACAATAGACTAAAGGTGAGTGAGGGTCATCCATAGGTGCGGAGGGAGGGAGAGAGAGGGGGAGGTGGGACAGGCAGCATTGATTGATAGAATGATTATACCCTGAATGTGGTAAGGAGGCAGTCGCGAGCATTAGCATGAACCGCCTCTTTGGCTTTAATGAAGGTTGTATGGAGTACATAAGGTACGTACCTTCCTCGAGGATGTGTTTGTTTGAATTTATGTAAATGTAATTGCTTTTTTTTTTTTTTTTTTGGAGGGGGGGGTCATCTGTTTCTACCCAACCAATTTGTCGACGTAAATATCTTTAGGTTTGTCCCTAAGCATACACATAAAAAAAAATATATCACCTTCACTCTTCATCTCAGCAAATCGATCCCTGAGGTCCAAACCGTCTAAAGATAAACTGTACACCCGAAAGTGGTCGCGGTGTTGCAGATGGGGACGTGGGTCTCATCTTCCTAAGTGACGGAAGCATACTTCGACCATGCGTTATATATAATATATATATATATATATATATATATATATATATATATATATATATATATCACACACATACATACATACATTTACATATACATATATATATATATATACACACACCCATATATATATATATATAATATATATATATATAATATATATATATATATATATATATATATATGTATACACACACACACACACACACACACACACACACACACACACACACACACACACACACACACACACACACACACACACACACACACACACACACACACATATATTCATAGCCTATACGTATACTTATACTTATACGTATACATACACATTCAGATATGCATATATATATACATATATATATATATATATATATATATTAATATATATTTTTCATATATATATACATATACAAATGCAGTACATATACAAACACATACACGCATACATATACATACATACATACATACATACATACATACATACATACATATAAACTGTCTATATTTAGTGTTAGTTATGCTTTATACGTCAATAGCCCAAGCCAGGCCGAAGCGTGCGGTAGAAGCAAGCGATGATCACGGGAAGACGTAATCAAGAAAGATGAGCTCGCTGTCCGTGTTTGAGGATGAGCGGAGGAAGAAGTCTAGTGGGAATGAAGGAAGCGAAGCATCCTTTAAGGACCCCGAAGGAGAAGTTGATGGAAGTGTGATGAACGCGACGGTTTCGAAGGGGTTGATGAAATGGAGGAGAAAGACCCACAGGTGGGGCGGTGTCATGGCGCCCGTGCGTGGTTTATACTGAATGATATTTGGATGAAGTGCGTATGAAAGGTTAGTCGAAAAACACTTGAAAGGTAAAGGATAAGACGTCGGTAACGTAAGAGGAATGGAGGACAGTTTAAGTACGTTTTTGCGGTCATGTGGCAGAGGGCGTTAAGTGGAAGGGCTCGCGAGCGCAAAAGGATCCAGCGTTGAATAGGTCAGCGGTATTTGTTTACTCGACGGATCCCTTTTTTGCGCTCCTGCTTCATTTCGCTCATTGTTTGTTTGTCCTCGGAGTGTCCCATTGTTGCATGGGCCGGAACTGAGCCTGCAGCTGCGCACTTCATTCAGATTTTGTGCGTAGCGATAGTGGTTGTTACCAGTCATATCTGGAGGTGCTTCGATTATTAGGTTGGCGGGGCAAGGCTTTGAAAAGCGGAGCCGATATGGTAGGTCGCCGAGGTGTGCCCTGTATGCCGTAACGAAGTCGCGTTGTGTGGCGCGAGTGGGACGCAAGAGAGCTCAGAAAATGGAAACGAAATGTCAATATTGGTTCAGGAAATTGATCTGCTCTGCCAGAAGTATCTAAACATCGAGTCCAGGTCTGCTGTTGGCAAGAGCGTGGCACCAGGAGCCAGGAGGTGCGGCGAGGGAGCGGCCGTGAATCATGAACGTGGCGCCATTGGGCCTCCGGGCGGAGCGGGCGCGCGTGGCCGCCTCCTGCGGCCATGGCCATCTTAGGGGCCAGCCAGACATCGCGTGACCGGATAGCAATAATCAGAGGGAGAAAAAGGGTAGGGGTAGAGGGGAAGAGAGGGGGAGGGGGTTGCATGGATTGCCGAGGGTCGAGAGTACTAACTGCATGGCGGAGTAACGGTCGCACAATGGTGAGGGGAAGTCTGGTAGTGCGCGTGTACTACCGTCTCGGAGGAAAATAAGAATATTGTTTTTTTCCCTTTGTTGGGCTAGAATGGAAGAATGCTGAATTCCGGGAAGAGAACAAAAACTAAAATGTAAAATCTATGAGCAACTAGCATTTGCATTTGCATGTTTCGGTTTGTGTCAGCGTTTTTTTTTTTTTTTCTTTTTTTGTCGTGGAGAACAGACTTGGATTATTTTAACAGATGCGCAGGACAGCTTATGCAACGTGCGTTAACGGATGCCGGTGGCGAGCAGAAGCTTCTCGCTTATTTGTTGCAGCTCATTTGTTTGTTGCTGACATTTCTTGCAATCAGCTCCACGAGTGTATACGTTAAAAGTAACCGTTGAAGGAGGATTATTCATTAGGAAGGTTAACGATAATTTGTTTGTATTTCCTCTTCCACTATCGCCATCTTAAAAAAAGGGGATTATTTAAATAGGGTTATGTAAAACCATTCTCTCGCCCACCTGTTCTCCACATGAAGGTCGCACAGCACCAATATCCATCTCTAGGGAGTGTAAGGGAAGGAGTGTGAGGCAGGGGTGGGGGAGGGGCGTTATGTAGGGGGAAGGGGAATGGTTGCGGGTTGGGGGCGGGGCGAGTCTAGGTGGAGTCAGCCATCCTCATGGCCCTTCTTCGTCTGTTATTCTTTGTAGTTATTCGGGTTAAACGTGTACTTTGTTCGTGAAAAGAAATTAAAGAATTTATTTTTTTTTTTTTACTTGATTTTGATTTTCTTTGGTGAAGCACTTTCGCTGTTATGTGATTTGATTTGATTTATTAATGTGTTTATTTATTATGCATTCTAGAAAATAGTGACGATCCTATTTTCTTTATTTCTGTCCCCCTTCCTCTGCCTTCATGAAATCCGACAAAGAAAAAAGAGACGAAATGTTACGAGTAGTTGTAAGAGCAGTGTGATGTTTATGCGCCATTGAAGGAAAGGAAGAGATTATTTATACGGTGGCTCCGGCGACGGCACTGCGGGTCTTTGAACTCGGGTCATGAGAGGGAGGTTGGAGGAGAGCCAGCAGAGAAGAGTCGGCCTTTAATGTCTAAGGATTTTTTTCTTTTCCCTTTTTAATATGCAAATCTGCGGTGTAGGCCACAACTCAGCGGGGCAGGCTGGAACCGAGGCAGGACTTCGAACGATTGACAGGAGACATCCCTCGCGGTCCCTGTTCTCCTTCGTGGGAGGATATGGTATTCGGGGAGGGGTTCCTCCTGAGCTCGGGGTTATGTAAATGCGTCCCGTTAAAAATAAAAAACGTTCGGCTGCCATGTATATCGCGCGGACTCTAAGGTAAAGTCGTATAAAAACTAGAGGAGAATAATATAGAAAACAGATAGTTGCTGTCGACGTGTGAACCGAACGAACGTACGAACGGCGGGTCAATCACAGCCCCGACGGTCAGCCACAGCGATCGTGACAGTCAGCGGGAAGTGAGAGGTTATCGCCTGCCGCGGTTAATGCTACGGGTAAACCGTGTCTTTATTGCTCGGCTTTCTCGCTTGTTTATTTATTTCAATGTTCTGTTGTGCTTTTTCAAACTTTCTCTTTTCCAACATGTCGATGTTTGTTTTATTATCGTCTGTGTCGTTGCCTTCAAGTTATCTAATATTTGAAACGTTATAAAGTAGGTGCGTGATATACATATTCATGCCCTTGAGAGTTTCACCTCAATCCGTATCACTGTTATCTTTAATCAATCGATAAAATTCACTAAACACGGACTTTAAATTGTGTTTTCGTGGCGAGCCTGCGGTGTGTTTGGGCGTCTAGGCGACCCGTCGTTACCCATTTAACGATCAAAGACATTCCTACTTGCCCGGGCCATCTTCCTCGGCCTTTACTACAGTATGGCGGTTTACGATCGGTACGACCTATACGGGTCTCTTTCATCTACAGTAATGTCGTATCACACGCCGTAGATCTCGTGCGCGCCCGCTTGCCCCTCTGCGATACAGCTGCAGTTCTACCGCGCACCCATTTCACTGCTTGTAATAACGGCGCCCGGGACGGGTACATGCGGTGTTGTCTGAAGTGTCGTTATTATTATTATTTTTTTATTATTATTTTTTTTTTAGTGGGGGGTCTTTATTTTTATACATTTAATTTTATTCATATCTATTTATTAATCTTTTTATTTCATTGACCAATGTTTTCGGAATGAAAACAACAAAATAGTGTTGAATGTTTCGCGCCGTGCCCAAGCAACAGCGTCGCATTACCTGCCTTAGAGATGGCGACGTGTTTCCTTAATAAGGCGTTGATATACCTGCCCGTCTGCGTCTGGACTTCGTGTCGGCCGCGCTCTGATGTCCGCCCGACGGTCTCCAGGGGAAAGGATGGGCGGCTTGCGGATCTGGGAAGTGTCTGTGGCTTTCAATGCTGTGCCTGGGAGCTGTGTTGCCTCGCTGTGTCGTTTCCTTGGCTTTCACGAGGAGGCGGATTTTGTTTACTGTTGTCTGAAAAGTGTATAGGCTACTCTCGGCTCAGTGTTCAGGGCCTTCCGAGTTCTGTTATTGTGCAGTTTATTTTTTATTATTTAAAATGATATCTAAATTGTTGAGGAAAATGACGGTTTTGCATACAGCATGCTAGCAGCTTGCAGTGTATGTAAACGAACCTTTCCACGAAATATGCAAACAGTAGTAGTAATTCACTGTAATGTGAGCACGGGGGATCATCACAGCCTTCCCGGCCAGGGTGTTCTCACGGCGTTTCCTTATCGACTTAAAGCTGTTCCTGGTTGGCGAGCTGGCACTTGCGGCGTGTGCCTGGGGCGGCGTGCGAGGAGGCCGGATTGCCATCATGGTACGGCGGCGGCTCATGTTAAAGCTACGCAGTTGCAAAGAGGAGGAAAAAGAGTGGCCGCGAGATGGACTTGTCTCGGCCGTGGAGCAGGTTAATGAATGCAATATTCTATGTGGCATCGGCGTCCCCATAACTTTGGCAAATATTGGATTCCAGGGAGGTTGTGTTGGCCGCCCTCTCTCCTGTAGGCGAGCCCAACCTTCAAGCTGTGGGCCGCACTGGCCTCTTGACTTACGCTTTGTTCCTCCCTGTCCCGATCAGCGCTACAGATCAGGCGGTCGATTTTTGTTATTGATTCTGGGTGTATATCGATCCGTCCAATCAGATGCAGTGGTGAGTGACGGGTTTGGGGATACCGCATGACCGCTTAATGAAGCAACTAGGAACATGTGATTGCAACACGTGGCTATATGGATCGGCCCAATATTGGAAAATTGCAGAACCATCTATTAAACGTTTACGACGTGCTGGGATGAACGCTAATAAAGTGTGGCGGAGGAAAGCGGCTCCTTCGGTAGAGAGAGAAGAAAACAGCAGTAGTATGAAGGTCTGAAACAGGTGTTCGCCAGCTTAGTTTATGGAGTTTGGTATTTTCATTAATACGTTTCTTAATATTTCAGCAAATCGGTCCTCTTATTTGTAAATCGTAGTAATTACATGGGGAACATTCTTTGGCCCGATGTTCTCCCCGATTATAAGTTCGGATGAGAATTAATTGTCTGGAAGAAATTAATACGAGCGGCCGAAGAGGAATGTGAGTGCCGCCGCCGAGACGGGAAGGCAGAAGTTGGAGATAAAGCCGGCTGCCCTTTGAAATTCACTGTCGGCTTCCTGCATCCGGCCCCGGCTGGCGTGTAACAGGGCACACCGTGATCAAATTGCTTTATATTGTGGGGTAATTGCAATTCTGGAATTGCTTAAATTTCTTGTTAATCGTCTTCTGTACCACACGCACGCACGTCTCCCCCCTCTCACACACACACCCTTTTATCCTACCTTTTCAGGCATCATCTTCTCTCCCCGTTTTCTCTAAGCCCGTCCAGCGGGCCTGTATCATACACTAGAAGAGTTTAAGGTTATTGCTTGAAGGCAATTGCGGGTCTGGCGTTATCGGCTTCGCTGTAAAATTTTCGGAAACTGTTTTATATATCGTTTGGAACCTACAAGGAAAAATGTTTGAACAAACCAAACTGCCGTTTCTGTATCGGTATGCTTTGCTTAATTGATTTTGTGATATTTCTTTTCGGCTGATGTTAAATACGTTATTTTTATACCCGCGTCGGTGATTTTTATCTGTCTGCGCACTGTAGCTTAAATAGAACAGTGTTTATCGATCGGAAACAACCGGTTTTTATTCTCTTTTTTTTACCAGCTTTTGTTAGCTGCAGCCCTCTTTGTCTTAGTCTGTCTCACAAGGCTTCGGGGTATTTTAATGAAGTTTTCGCAGACTCTGTCGTCCCAGCATTTAAACCAGTCCTATTCTTGTCATGAGAAACTTCAGATGCCGCGGCTGTTTACAGCAACTCTCTCATTCCTTCATTTCTTAGACGGTTCTTTTCTTTCCTAGAACCTGTGCTCTTTCGTTGTGACACGCCTTTGCAAAAAAGATGGCAAGTACTCACATCCTTATCATAAATATTACTTTGATAAGAAGCGTTAAACAGCTCCCTTGCTTCCCCGTCTTCCCGCCCCCGCCTGATAACTAATGGTTTGTTTGAGGATGGCGCAGTCTGCCTCAGCGTGGACGAGATTGGAGGTGACACCGTCGGTGGCACTTGTTGGCACTGGCTATAACTCCCGAGGCTGTACGAGCGAGACCGCGTCACTATTCGTTCCTGCGGGTGGAGCCCTACGCGCCGAGTCTTACTTCGGACGGAAAGCGGTTAATGAATTGGATTGCGAATCGTTGACTCCTGCTGAGAGGAATCGCAGGTGATGCTTCATATTCTTGACCAGAAGAGGAAGAGGAAATAAAGGGTATAGCGACCGTTTGAAGATTGTATTCACTTGATCGACAACTCGGGGCTTATCTATGGGGAACAGAGCGTCGATCTGATGCCTTCTGACCCTACCTTCGCCTCCCCTCAACCCACCCCCAACAATCGATCGGATTTTACTGCGGGGTCATCGACGACCGTGCGGGGTGTTAACGATTTCACGGATATCGACGGAAGTATTACACTGTTGCCTCCTCACCTAGCGCGCTCTGTCGCCCACGCAGACGTCAGCAAAAACAAACGAACAACATTATTTTCCTTTGGTTTCGCTTCGGTTCTGTGTTTGCGAGGAATTACAGCGTTCAGCGCATTTCTAACGTGCCAGGCAAGTCACGAGATTAAACCCGGCTCATTTTTATAGGCGTGAGGTGAGACAGACAGAGTCAGACAGAGACAGACAGAGGGGCAGAGAGGCAGATACAGAGAGACGGAGATAAGAGAGAATGAGAGCGAACGAGCGGACGGGGAATCAGAGGGAAACGCCCGCAATAATTTGTCAGCTCTCCCATCCGGCCTCGACCACTGATTATAACCCCTTACCCCCCACTGCCCATCATTGTTTTTGCGATCATTTATATGAGTTGGGGTGGGGAACTAGGGTACCGGTAGGGAGAGAGGGAGGGAGAGGATATGGGAGGGGTGTCGGGATAGGGGAGGGCGTGGGGGGGATATCGATCAGTAGGTCATTTCTTGCGGTGATTGGTTCGCTTTGATTGGTAGTTAGGTAAAGAGGGAGATGAAGGTGGGTGTGGGATCTGGGGTAGGGGAGAGAGAGGGATCTGTTACATGGTAATTCAAGATCTTTCTGTGGCGTAAAAAGCGAGCTATCTGAGAAAGACGAACATTTAAGAGACTTATACTGCCCCTTCCCACTCCTTCCCCTCTTCTTTCCCTCTCCTTTCCCCTCATCTCCTTATTCTCTTCACTACAGTGTCACCCAATCGCTGTGGAATGGACTTGAGTTGATATTTTTTATTATTATCATCTCACGCAGGGCTGGGTAAGGATGTGTGTGTATGTACTTAACTGTCTCAGTGCGTGTACAGTCAGCATTCAGGCGGCGCTGCACAACCAACTAGCTTGGGTCCCACGTTGCGAACACGAATACTAAACAAGCAGAAAACACGCTCACATTAATGGATTTGTCAGTCTGTCTATCTGTCTGTTTGTCTGTCTGTCTGTCTGTCTGTCCCTGTCTATCTGTTTCGGTGTGTCTATCTGTCTGTCTCCGTCTGTCTGTTTCTGTCTGCCTGTCTCCGCCTCTTTGTCTGTTAGTATCTCTCTCTCTCTCTCTCTCTCTCTCTCTCTCTCTCTCTCTCTCTCTCTCTCTCTCTCTCTCTCTCTCTCTCTCTCTCTCTCTCTCTCTCTCTCTCCACCCTCCCTCCCTCCCTCCCTCCTTTCCATCCCTCCCTCCTTCTCCCCTCCCTTCCTCCTCCCTCCCCCGGTTCCCCTCCCCTCCCCTCTTCCTCCCTTCCTTCCTCTCCCCCTTTTTCTTCTTATCTGCCCCCTCACTCACCCACTCTTCCCTCCCTCTATCTCCCTCCCCCCTCTTTATCATCTCCCCCTTCCTCCCCACTTATACACGATGTATAAACATCTGCCGACTTCCTCCTTTACCTCTACTTACAGTACGTGATAACAACTTCTTCAGACGGTATGAAGTTTCGGTTGAAGTTTTTTTTTCGTGTTTTTTTTTTCGTTTGACAGTTTTTGGTTGTGCTGGATTTTCTTTCTAGTTTCTCTTGGTCGGTTATTGGATATGTCTTTGTTGCTGTTTTCGTTTTATTGTTTTTTTTTCATGAATTTTGTTATTCGTCTCTCAGTATGACAGCGTTGTTAAGCTGAACTTCCTTGCAACATTATTTTTTTCTCACTCTCTCGTTTATGGACTTTCCTCATTTCCATTCTTGATTAATTCTTTCAAGATGTTTTATAACTTTTTAAAGTATTCTCTCTCTCTCTCTCTCTCTCTCTGCCTCTCTCTCTCTCTCTTCTCTCTCTCTCTCTCTCTCTCTCTCTCTCTCTCTCTCTCTCTCTCTCTCTCTCTCTCTCTCTCATTTCTTTAAACAGGTAGCAGGGCGCAGCTTGACTTTCCTTCGTTGTCAAGATCGTTCTTAGCTCCGGCTTCGTCGCAACTATATATTGCAGAGCTTAAAGTTCCGGCGCTGAAAATATGTATAATTTTTCTCCCGCTGCATTAGTGAACATTCTTTCCATATCGGGGATCGTTGGGTGTCATTACGATTTTAATTAGTAGGATTGGATTTCTCTTAATAGAGCGGCATTGCTTTGCTAGAGCGTTTATGGCTACCGATGACGGCCCTTTCTAAGTGATTTGTTTTTAATGATGGACACTTTAGCATGGCGTGTGACTCTGCATTGCGCCGTCACGCAATGGTATCAGATGTAGGGACGATAGAGGTAGGGATAGTAAAGTGGTGATAACGTTCTATAAAGGTTTTGGTTGTAATGTATATAATTTTAATCTTGAAACCAGGAGGATGGATGGTGAGGCGAGCATATTTAATGAGAGCTATGCAATACCTTCGGGAATAATGCGTTTGGTGATTGCATGCCATAGGTTTTTGCTGATTTTTAAAAAAGTGATTGCATGCTATATGTTTTCAATTATTTTTTAAAACTGATTTTTTTTTTTTGCTGTTGCTGTTTATTACATGTCACATTCATGTTGATTTTTAAATTTTTTTTTTTATTATTATCGTTTTTTATTTGTATTTTTATGTGCTTTTTGTTACGTTATTCGAATTTGAAATCCTTCTGTTGTTTTTTTCATGAGTGAGGTGTTACTAAGCCGACCTGTTGCACAATGCACATGCAAGCTGTTGTTGTTTACGGGCTAAAGAAGCTTATGGTCGCAGTAATGAATAACAATTAGAGGTCTTTGCTTCCCCAACACGAGTTCGCAGGACAATTTGACCTTGCTTGACGCTGGCCTAGACTGGGTGCTACCGACAAGGTGACGTATCCGAGAGTGTAACAGGTTTTCATATCTTCCGTCGGCGCGAGGTCAAGGAGCTGCGAATTTTAGGAGTTTTGGTCACGTGACTTCGATTGCTTGAATGGAAGGGAGAAGGATGGGTGGGAGACGATGGGGGGGGGGATGTAAAAGTAAAGGATTAGCCGACGTATGAATCTGGTTCAAGATGTTTGTCTTCCTCTTCATACACGTACACGTACATAGATCTTTATCTATCTATTTAACTATCTATCTATCTATATGGCTATCTCTATATATGTGTGTATGTGTATGTGTGTGAGTGCGTGTTTGCGTGTGTCCGTTGCTTGCTTGTTTTTCCTTTCTCTTCTCCGTTTTCTCCGTTTTTTCCTCTTGATTTATTTCCCTCGGTCTCTAATTTACGGTCGCTTCTCTTTTCTCTTTTTTTTTCTGTCACAGATTTCATTTTCCTTCTGTTCCTCACATCTCCCTCCTTTTTTTTATCTCTACATTTTTTTCCGTCCAACTTTTCCCGCAGTCTTATTCTTGCCTTATTCTTTCGTCAGTGTCCATTTATCTTTCCATTGACTTCACTCGAAAATCTTTCCAGCCTCTTTCTCATTTTTATCAGATCTTCTCTTTCGTCTCTCTTTCCTCTTGCGTCTCCCATCTCCGCTGTCCTTCATTTTTTTTCTTTCCGTTTAAGAATGAGAATTTAATTGAAATCGTTATTAGTGTTGGGTAATCAAAATCGCCGTTAGGATTAAAGGGTTAAAATTGGTATGATTATTGGATTATCAGCATCAGTAAAATAAAAATCATGACCATGAAAGAAAAAAAACCGCACTTACTCAATCGTGTTTATAAGCCTGTATGGAAGCAGGCCCATGGAAGAGATTCCTTTTTCATGTTTTGAATGGCAGTATGGACTGCCAGCACGTCGAAGAAGGACCTTGCGACATCCGTGCGAAGCAAAAACGCGTATATGAACAGTTGCACACGAACGCACACGCACATGCACACGTACGCGCACATACACGCAGACACACACGCAGAGAGACACACCAACACACACGCAACCACACACGCAAACACACACACACACACACACACACACACACACACACACACACACACCACACACACACCACCCTCACCCACCCCTCTCTCTCTCTCTCTCTCTCTCTCTCTCTCTCTCTCTCTCTCTCTCTCTCCTCTCTCTCCTCTCCTCTCCTCTCTCTCCTCCCCTCCTCCTCTCTCCCTCTTCCCCTCCTCCTCCCTCCCTCCCTTCTCCCTCCCCCCCCTCCCTTCTCCCCTCCCTCCCTCCCTCCCCCCCCCCCTCCCCTCCCCCCTCCCCTCCCCTTCCCCTCCCCTCCCTCCCTCCCTCCCTCCCTCCCTCCCTCCCTCCCTTTCCCCTGCAACCCAAAACAGCCTGTAAACGTTTGTAGACAGGAAGGAGGAGCCGCTTGACAGGGTGAAGTGTGAGGACAGGGGGGGGGGGGAGCGCACCCTTCCTCCTTCCCCGGGGTGAGATGGTGTGCGTGACAAGGGGGGGGGGGGCACGTAGAGATCGTAGTTCCTTACCCCGAGTCCTTCGCCTTATTGATCTTTCTTGTCCCC
>NC_051399.1:27171268-27172687 GCF_015228065.2 Penaeus monodon
TCGCAGACCGGTGTGATTGACACCGCTGCTGTGAATGTTTGCATTGTTCGCAGATTTAGCGGGGCACCTTAGTTGGGCCCCTGCTTTGGCCCGGTGTTTGTTTTGACGTCGTCATTTAGCCGTCGGGACACGCTCGCAGCCGTCGTGTTCCCTGTGGGTGCCGGCCATGTGGCCCTGCTCCGTGCAGTGCCCGCCCTTTGTTGCTGCTCCCGTGACTAGCCCACGGTGTGGGTTATGGGGTGCGAGGGTTTTTTAAGCGTCTCAACAGAAAAAGGGATCAGCGTGTTCAAGGCGCCAGAGCAGTTGAGTCGGCCGAAATGCTATCCACTAGCGTAGCGGCAGAACTCTCTTAGCGACGGGATAAGGAAGATGAGTATCATGAGTTATTTGCGGCAGCTGAGCCGAAAGCAGGTGTTCATGAGTGATGGGGATGACCGGGCGCGGCTGAGCAGGTGAGTGGCACTGGTTATAAATATGACGTCACTGCAGTTTGGCCCCCGTGCTCTCACCTACTCTACCATCAGGTACTTCTATCCTCTGGCTGCCAACTTGTGTCCTTACATATGTATAGCAACAGGATGCTATCCAAGTTTGTCTGACAGTTATGGCAGCATTGCTATGTAAGCGCAGGTACCGTTGCCATGATGATGTTTCTACGTGGGTGATGTGGCAGCCCCAACGTAGATATTGTAGTTCGGGTAGCTTGTACTAGAGGCGAGCAGGTGCAGATACCACAGCACAGTAGCATCGGAACGCAGATATAATGTAATATCGATATTCCGGTATGAATGCATTTGCATTAATGTTAAGGCAAGAGTATAATATGCCACACTGGCTACCTGCTCAGCTAAGCAGGCGAGGGTTTTCACGCTGAAGCTCAAGCACTGAAGCCCCTCTTGACGCCAGCCCGGGTCACGCGCTTCGTCTCCCGGAGAGGCTCTTGAGGGCGCGAGCGGGGAGGCGAAGCGGTCGTTACACTGACCGGGAGTGAAGCCGAGGCGAGGAAGGGCTCGCAGCAGGTTCCTCGCCCGGTGGCCGCGAGGGCGGGGCTCCCAAAAGAAGCTTTCTTGAATTACGGTCGAATTTAATTGGATTTACGAGTTAATTAATGGCAGGCACCGGCTTAGACCAGTTGTGTGAGCCATTGTTTTTACTTATCTCGAGTAACGAAGGGGTTGGAGCAGGATATTGCATTTCGTGCTTGTGTCTGGCAACTTGGGCTAACCTCTCTTCACCTCGCGTCACTTGCTCTGGGAATTTTCTCTCTTGCCGCAGATGGGTTTTACGACCTCCTCGCCCGTCGAATCATCATCATTAGGTTGCGTTAATGCCCTAATTGACGTGAAATAAGCTCCGCCCATGAGATGGCGAGAGGCGCAAGATCGTGGCGTGCGGGGGCGGCCGGCAAAGGCGTCGCGT
>NC_051399.1:27180287-27190287 GCF_015228065.2 Penaeus monodon
CTCTCTCTCTCTCTCTCTCTCTCTCTCTCTCTCTCTCTCTCTCTCTCTCTCTCCCTCCCCCCTTATCCTTTCTCTCCCCCTCCCTCCCCCTTTCTCCTCCCTCCCTGCCCTCCGTTCCCCTATCTTCCCTCCCTCCCCTTTTCTCTCCTTCCTTTCCTGCCCCCGCTCCCTCCGTCCTTCCCTCCCTCTCTCTTTCCCTTCCTCTTTCCCTCCACGTACGGTGATTTAAAGGCCAAACTGTAGGACTCCGGCTCCATCCCCTCGCAATCCTTCCCTCCTCCCACGCTCCTTCGCTGGCCGGCTGCTGGGCACTCTCTCTCGGGGATTCATCAGCTTCTGCCATGTTATTATCCTGGATTACCCCGTCGGCCGTCGCGCGCCGGGCCTGCTGCTGCCCCCGCGGCTCGCTCGGGCGAATTGGCTCTGGCCGGGCGCTCGGCTCGGCTTTCTCTGTGTGCTGTTTGGACGTTTGTGTGTCTGTCTGTTTCGCTCTCTGTCCGTTTGCAGAAATGTTTGTTTTTATGGCGGATTGGTCATTTGCTGCACGTCTGTTTGAGTGTCTGCATAAACGTTTGTTTGTGTGTTGACTGATTATTTTGAATATATAGCTCTTTGAATGTTTGTCTGTTTGAACATTTGTATGTATGTCTGTTTGAACGTTTGTCTCTGAACGTAGTATCTGTCTGTTTTTTTTTTTTTTACGTCGTTTGTCTTCAACCTAGTTAGTATGCTTGTTTGAACGTGTGTCGCCTGTCTGATCGCTTTTCGACATGTCTGTTTGAAAATAGTCTGTATGCTCCTTAGAACATTTGTCTGTTTGTCTGACTTCGTATGTTGACTGTGTGTCTTTGCTCGTGTGTGGTCTCTGTATGTGTTTGTCAGTCTGTTTAATTTGTTTGTTGCTGAGTGTAATAGGGTGTTCTTGTTGCTTTTTTTTGTATGCTAGAGGTTACAACGACGCCTGTGTTTCTATATTAATGGCCACGTGTATATGGACCCAGAACAAATAAAGGATAACTTTATTTTATCACAGCGGCAACGCCCTGTACACCTGCGCCCTCCAAAGACGAGTTCGTGGCGTGTTTCGGTTGAAGCCCAAGTATAAAAAAGTAACGAAGGGCAGGCAGATGACGTAAGAATCACAGCATAACAATAGCGTAAAATGATTTCCAAAATAATGTGGAGACGGAGGTCAGTGACGCCTTCTTGTAGGCTGTGTGTGGTAGAGATCCACTGGCCCAGTCTAGCACAATCAAGGTGCATTGTGTCCATTATACCCCCTCTATACCAACACCCTTCTCCCTCCTTCCCTTCCTCTATCTCTTTCTCCCTCCCTCCTCTTCCTCCGTCTCCCCCCTCACTCCCTCTCTCCCTCTCTCTATCCCCCTTTCCCTCGCTCAGTCTCCTTCCTTCCCTCTCTCCCTCCCTTTTGACACTCACCTTCCTCCTCCCTCACCTCCTCCCTCACCTCCTCCATCCCTCTAACCTCCCCCTCTTACCCCCCCCCCCCCCATCAAGGGAACCGATGACTAAGACGGGAAGCGAGGTGAGCAAGGGCGTCCCCCAGCACGAGCTACGCCTCCACCTGGTTTGGGACGGCGCCGCGCCCTCTCTACTTATCAGGCTATAGCAATCCCCTCCCCCCTCCCCCCCTCGCCCTGTCTCCGTCTCCTGCTCTCTCGTTCCGGCTATTCATTCTACATTCTGTCCCTTTTCCGTCCTTATCTTCCCTTTCTCTCTGCCTCTTATTTCTTCCTATCTTTCCTTTCCCTTGTATTTTTTTCCTTCTCACCTCCCTCTGTCATTCCACTTGCTCTTTCTTACTTACTTTTGCCCTCTATATATTTCTTCTTCCTTCCCTCTAATCCTCCTCCCTTGCATCCCTCTCATCCCTTCTTTTCTTCCTCTTGCTGTCCATTCATCAGTCTATCAGTTATCCACCCTTATATCCAATAAGCTAGCCCATTCTTTCATCATTTATCATCCATCCATTTATCCATCCGTCCGTTTGCTCCTTCTTTATCACTGCCACTCTCCGTTTCCATTTTTCCTACTCTTATATTACAAATTACGAAAAGAAGGGGACGAGACAAGCACATATTGGGGACTTGACTGATCGACGTAAACAAGTTTTTTTTACTGTTCGTCGCATCACAAACATTAAAATAGTTTTCATTGTTTTTGTCCAGGTCAATTTTCCTTCTAGCTTCTTCATCCCTACCTCACCTCAACCCTTTCCATCCGTCAGTCTCAATCCCTATGTGGAATATCTTCCTTTCTTCCTCGTCGTATCTGATATTGAGATCAGCTGACGAGCCTCCCCGCAGACCAGGTGGTGTGAAGGGGGGGGGGGGCGTCACGCCTCGCCCAGGTACAGAGTTCTCACCGTGGAAGAAAGGACTTGTCCGTGGACGCGGCACAACAACGGGGATTTGCTGTCGCAGCTGTTGGCGTCCCCTCTCTCGTGCGTTGTGCTGGGTGGTGCTGATGGCCCCTTGCTGCTGTGTTGCTCTCGCTGTTGGTCCTTCTCGGTGGGATAACAAGGGCCTAGGGGAAGGGACGGGATGGGATGGGGAAGGTGTTTAGGGTTGGGAAGTCGCGTTGGGTTGGTATGATTGGGGGAGGGAGGGAGGGGAGGAGGGAAGTAATGGGGAAGGGAGGGAGGAATGGAGGGGAGGGAGGGAGTTGGGAGGTTGCATTAGTTTGGGAGGGGGAGGGGGAGGGTGGGAGGGTTGATGTTTACAAGACTGACGCGTTGCATTAGCATTTTGTGCAGATAACGCAGCGCAAGATGATATCCTTACCCAACCTCCTCCTCTCTTTTTCCTTTACTTCTCGTCCTCTTACTCGTCCCTCTATTGTCCTTCGCCCTCCCCTTTTCCTGTTCTCTCTCTCTTCTCCTCTCCTCCTCTCTCTGTTTCTCCTCCTCCTCCTCCTCCTCCTGTCCTCCTCCTCCTGTCCTCTCTTCCCTCCTCCTCCTCCTGTTCCTCCTCCTCCTCCTCCTCCTCCTGTTCCTCCTCCTCCTCCTCCTCCTCCTCCTCCTCCTCCTCCTCCTCCTCTCTCCTCCTCCTGTTCCTCCTCCTCCTCCTGTTCCTCCTTCCTCCTCCTCCTTCCTCTCCTCCCCCTTCCCCTCTTCCTCCTCCCCCTCCTCCTCCTCCTCCTCCTCCTCCTCCTCCTCCTCCTCCTCCTCCTCCTCCTCCTCCCCTCTTTCCTCCGCTTCTTCCACTCTTCCTCTCTCTCCTCATCCTTTTCCCTTTTTCCCACTTCCTCCCCCTCCTCCTCTTCCCCGCTTCCTCCCCCTCCTCCTCCTACTCTCTTCTTTTCCTCCTCCGCCACCTCCTAATTCTCTTTTTACCCGTCTCCTCCTCCTCCTCCTCCTTCTTCGTCTTCTTCTTCTTCTTCTCTTTATTCTTACTTTTCCCCCCACCTTCACAAGTTAAAAGATTGTCGCGTGATGCTTTTGTGTTTTTTTTTTCTTTTAAGTCAACACTTATGACGCTTAATAAGCCTCCGTGTGTGTGTACGTGCATGCGTGCGTGCAAGTGCTTGAAGTGAATGGTCTGTTGTGCCTTGTAGCTACACACGTCGTTGCAGGTTAAAAGGACATAAAAAAAAATACAGTTTATGCGTCATTCTCAAGGACTTTGAAAATGATACATTTTATGCGTCATTCTCAAGTCCGCCATTCTGCCGACGTCCTCCTCACTGATCCGGTTGAGTGTTCGTCGAAGTCGCAGGCAGAGCGGGAACGAGAAGGGAAATCGAGAGGAACGCAGCCTGTCGAGCGCCGTCGCCACCGGCAGCGTCGCCGTTGTCCTAGGCGAGTCCGGCGGAACAATCGCAGCCTCTGGGGAAACAGGTCTGCTGTTGGGAGGCTTGGGTTTCGTATTGTTATTATTACTGTTGTTTTGTTGTTATTATTATTGTTATGTTATTGTTATTGTTGTTATTATTATTATCACTGTTGTTTTATAATTATTGTTATTATTATTATTGTTATTACTATCGTTACTGTGTTATTATTATTATTATTATTATATTAGTAGTAGTAGTAGTAGTAGTATTGTTATAATAATAATAATAATAATAATAAAATAATTATTATTATTATTATTATTATTTTGTTTTGAATATTCTTATTTTTTTCTTAAAGGCCTCTCGTGTTTGTTTTATACTTAGAAGAAAAGGCGCGGCGGGGTGAGAGTTGAGATTCAAGAGAGAGGATAAGTGTGCTGCTCTGTTGACTTTCTTACTGGGCGCTTGTATAAAAGAGTATGTGCCGATTATATTTATGTCTCCTAATCCTCTAGCCTCTGTATTCATAAATGTAATTAGAGATAAAGGTAGTGTGATTGATTTGCTGTTTGACTGATTGGGTCACTAGCTGAGATATGTTTTATAAACAGAGAATATATAAAATCTACAACGTTCAGGGAAGCTGCTGACAGCAGGTAAACAGTCTGAAAACATGGCCCTGTATATTAATGTCCTTGCGCGTATTTATCAAGAAGTTCCACAGACTCCCGAAGCTCGCTGCGTTGTCGAGGAAGAGGGGCTGGAAGAGATCAACAACTCCGGAGCCGTGCAAGTGTTTTGGCAGTGATGGGTGTTGGCTGGTAATGTTTCCCTTTGTTTCTTTTTTTCACTTTCTCCTGAATTTTTCTTTCTCTTTCTTTGGCTTTGTCCTTCTCTTTGCCTTTCTCCTCTCTCTCTCTCTCTCTCTCTCTGACTCTCTCTCTCTCTCTCTCACTCTCTCTCTCCTCTCTCCCTCTCTCTCTCTTCCTCTCTCTCCTCTCTCTCTCTCTCTCTCTCTCTCTCTCTCTCTCTCTCTCTCTCTCTCTCTCTCTCTCTCTCTCTCTCTCTCTCTCTCTCTCTCTCTCTCTCTCTCTCTCTCTCTCTCTTCTCTCTCTCTCTCTCTCTCTCTCTTCTCTCTCTCTCTCTCTCTCTCTCTCTCCTCTCCCTCTCTCTCCCCCTACCTCCTCCCTTCCACCTCTCTCTCTGTCTCGGGAAGTGTGAAATCCTAGTGCTGAGGTGTGAATGGTAGAGTGATTGTGCTAAAGGAGTGAAAGGTTGTATACAAGTGTGACACCAGATGAAGTATCTGATAATGAGTAGCAATCCGATGGTAACGACATGAGAAAGGCTGCTGGCTGTGCTTAAGGATTTCGAATCGCATATACCCGACTAAACATCGTTTCTCTTTGGGCCCTAAGTCATCGTCGGCGACCCGACCAAATAAATTGCTACCACGTCACCCGCCCTTAAGGACCAGTCCTACCTTGGGAGAAACTGCGATAGTAGTCCTTATTAGGGGCAGACTGGGTCGCTATTTTTTATGCGGCCGTTCGGGGGCACTTCGGTCCCTCACCCCAGGAGGGAAAAGGGTGGAGACAACGCAATACAAACATCGCGGGACACTGAGGCTGCTTTTCTTAGTCACCCCCACGGAGGAGGCCGTCGGCTCCGTAGGGTGACGGGTGAAAGGCGGAGGGGGATGAAGGGCGCGGGAGGGAGTTGTTATTTCTACTCCTTTGTTTACCCCGAACTTCCCTCTCGGATGTGCAGACAGAGCCTAAGATGTTTATCGTCTTCATAACTGCGGTTTTTAAAGGCCCCCTAGCACGTCCGCAGCTACGAGTACGTGCACAGTCGCGTGGGATCTGGATTGTGCTCTTCTCCCTTCTCCAGTCTCGTCTTCGCCGCCGTGAGCGTCTTCCGTGGGCGTCCAGTGTCCTCGATGCTTGTATGCAATGGCCAATGGCACTAGGTAGAGAATGTCCAATGCAAAGCGAATGACAGCTATTGATCTGCATTACAACAAATGCCACTACTGCCACGCGCTTATCTCTCTTATCTATGTAAACATTTTATCGTTATCTCAGTCAACTTAAATCTTTAAATCTCTATTGGTCCCTTTATTTGTAGTTGTTTACGCAAGAGTAATAAATTTTCATGCTGATAGGATTAAACTGTCTTCGCTGGAGAAGTAGACAGTCTTACTAGTTTATTTTTACTATTTCATTTGTTTGCTTGCTTCATCCTCTCATCATCATCATTATCATCATCATCATCATCATCATCATCATCATCATCATCATCATCATCATCATCATCATCATCATCATCACCATCATCATCATCATCACCATCACCACCACCACCATCATCATCATCATCATCATTACCATCATCATCACCATCATTATCACCACCACCACCAATTATCGCCATCGCTGTTGCCACCGCCACCGCCACCGCCATCGCCACCGCCATCGCCGTCATTACCAGACACACTTCATTGTGACCCGATTTAATACGTCTGGGTGGTTCAGCTGTTGACGTTACACACAAAGCAGGTGTTCTTAGCTGTTATTTAATGAAGTTCTCCTTTTACCCGTCTTTGTTTTCCTTCTCTTTTTCTTCTTCTTCGCCTCGCGTGTCGTGTTGCTCTCTTAAGTCCGGGTTGGGGTTGGGGTAGTGACCATTTGCTGTTGGTATGATGGTGCGCTCTCTCTCTCTCTCTCTCTCTCTCTCTCTCTCTCTCTCTCTCTCTCTCTCTCTCTCTCTCTCTCTCTCTCTCTCTCTCTCTCTTTCTCTCTCTCTCATATTCTCTTTCTCTTTCTCTTTGTCTGTCTATATGCGTGTCTATGTTTATTTGCTTGTTTTGATTTCAACTAGCAACTACCACTAGCATGTTATAAAAAAAAAATCTATGGCAAATCTTCTTTCACTCTGCCCCCCATATGTCATGTATGATAGTTTGCTGTCAGTAGTCATGACTGCCACTTCTACCCCCCTCCTGTCCCTCCTCCGGCAAACCCCGACCAGCCCCATCATGGCCAATGTGAGTGCATGACTCCGCGTCCCCCTCCCGCGTGTTTATGCTATCTGCGAGGGCCATTTACCCGGCCCGACCCGTCCGTCTTCATCCTCGCTATTTGAGCTGCCTTAATGCAGGGCGTCGTGAGCAATTTACTCATGACGGGCAGCGATTACGCACGCGCCGTCTCCTCTCTCCTCCCCTCCCCTCCATCCTCATCTGCAGCCTCCGTCAGGTGTATCGCCTTAGTGCACGCCCCGGGTCGTCATCTGGCTCGGGACGATAAGCTGTGATTGAGGGGGAAGGCGAACGGGGTGCTGGCGGTGGTAACCTCTCGCGCTGGGGAATCAGCTGATTGCGGCGTCATGATAACAAAAACAAACACCCCAAGGCATCCACGTGGGTCCCTGCGAGGTGACATTGTCAAGTGTGAGCTCTGCTGAAAGCTCGAGATTGAAGCGGCGAATCTGTACTTGTTTTGCCCTTGTGCTAAGTGATCGCCCTTTGAAGGTGTCGCTGCCAGAGATAATGAAGGCTCTTTGGGGTTGTTAGGGTTGTCGCGGGTCGAAGGGAAAGGAGGAGGAGGAGGCCGTGATGTGTTTATATGAGACTTGATTTTATTGTGGCGCGTTGGTGAGGTTCTCAAGGGAGGCTGGGATCAAAGTAGCCGCTTGATGGGATGCGGGGCGCTGCGAGGCAAGAACAGCGCGCGGGCCAATTACATTAATGGAGATCACTGGAGAGTCGAGCGCTTGGTCATGGGTGGGCGCTGCAGTGCCCAGAAGAGCCCGTGCTATCAGTCACAGCACTCCGACCGTGGTCGACCCCTTTTGACCTCTTGTATCAGTCCAGGTCAGATGGTCCTCGAAAAAATAAACAAAAATATTGCACGTCAACGATGCATTTTGATAGAGCGTGTGATAGCTGCAGGAACGCGTAATTAGCAGTACAAGGCAAAAACTGTGAAATAGGTTCCTTTCTTAGAACTCTCTCACTCTCTCTCTCTCTCTCTCTCTCCTCTCTCTCTCCTTTCTCTCTCTCTTTCTCTCTCTTTCTCTCTCTTTCTCTCTCTCACTCTCTTCTCTCTCTCTCTCTCTCTCTCTCTCTCTCTCTCTCTCTCTCTCTCTCTCTCTCTCTCTCTCTCTCTCTCTCTCTCTCTCTCTCTATATATATATATATATATATATATATATATATATATATATATATATATATATATATATTTGTTTAATTATTTACCTAATTTATCTACCTACTTATTTATTTATTTATTTCTCCCTCTCTCTCTTTTTCTCTTTCTCAACCGCTTGTTCTCCCTCCCCCATCAAAAAAGTGAAAACCTTATAATCTCAATTCATAGCGTGCATCCGCCACCGCACCATCCCCCGCTCCCTTCCCCCGTTCTCTTCGCACAACTTTTGCGAATGTTAATCCAAATCTATAATCCCCTAATAAGATTCACAGGCCCTAATCCCAGACCAAACCCAACAGTTTCGCGAAGTTTCTCCCGGCAGCTTCCCCAGACCTATTCAGCGGGGGATCGCGGACTGCCCCGTGCATTCCAGCCAATTCCCAGAAGATGCTTATCTACAGAAAACATGGAACCTTTTTCAGGGCTTCTTGGAACACTTCGCCGGCGTCGTGTCCTGTTCACCAAGGGCGTCCTTCATCGATATGTGTTAGCTGTGGTTAAGGTGTTTTCTTTTGACTTAGTTTACTTTTTTGAAGAATTGTATAGAAGGATCTGTGGATTGAACATTTGGCTCGTGTAAAATGGGGAAACCGCGCCAACATGCCGCCGGTCAATCGATGGAGATTTCAAATTCTCAAATATCAGTTTTATTCGTTAGACGAACTAGTGTGCCATCATGAAAAAAATGTGTTTTTCTCATCACGATATTAATAACAAATTAACGATTCTACAACACAAGATGTTTAACAGATGACTGCGATGGTGCAAAAAGAATTGTCCTCCAGAGTCCTCCCTACGGCGTTCAGGCGGTCGATTGTGCCCGCGGGAGGACGTGTCAGGGTTCTCGCGTCTATTTGATTATAACAGGTGGTTCGTGGAACATACTGTGGGCATGTGAGGATGGATATATTTATAAGGCAGGCTTTAGTTCTAAACAAAATGAAGACAAGTAGAAACAAAATACTGAGGGAACGTGAACAAAATCGTGCATGAGAACGGCCACTGGTGCTTGACGTCGCCTGCATGATTCTTCCCCTCATCCGTTTTCCCAGCCGTGTTTTTGCTTTGCCTGGCTGTTGTTCCTAATCTTAAATGGTCTTGAAGGACGTTTGCGGTTTTGCTTGATGAGTTTGCCTTTCTTGCCTTTCTTCGGCCTGACCTGTTGCAGGAATTGGTCCTTGTCACAGTCATGGGCGCCTATTGTTTTCTTTTCTTGGAGCTTGTTATAAGCCCACGCCAGCTCAGGTTCTCTCTTGATTCCGGATAAACTGGCTGTCGGTGCCTGTATTGGCCTCCTGGGGATAACAGCAAGCTCGTGAATAACATCAAGATTAATGCGGTCGGTGGAATTCGGGGAGATTATATGTGCCTCGGGAGACACCCAAGCCTTCTTGTTTTGACGGACGAGCTGTTCCAGCTCCTTGACTACAGCCGTGGTCGATCATACCCCCCACCTCCTCTACTCCTCCCCCTCCCCTTTAGCCCTCTCTCTCCCTGCTCCTTCCCATTTCTCCTGCCCATTTCCATTTCCATTTCTCTTTTTCCTTTCCTATCCCTATCCCCATCCCCATTCCCCTCCCTATTCCTATTCCTCTTCCTCTTCCTCTTCTCCTCGCCCTCCCTTTCCCCCTTCCCCACGTGCGTGTCAATCACAAGGTGATGACACGACGTCGGCGGATAGACCTGTAGACGCTGTCACATGTGTCTGATTTGGGCGTCGGGGGATTAGGACCTGTCGTGAAGATCCTGTTTAGCAGATCTTTGAGACACGTCGGGTTTTTTAATGTGTTGTTCGGCCACTTATTTTTTTATTTTTTTTATTTTTTTTTATGTGTGTGTGTGTATGTGTGTGTGTGTGTGTGTGTATGTGTGTATTTGTGTTTGTGTTTGTGTTTGTGTATGTGTGGCCCTATCCATTTTTATTACACATCCAGCAGGCGGGGGAGAGTTGGTTGTGGGAAAACAGTGAGTACCGTGAGAAGTTCGGG
>NC_051399.1:27197787-27202787 GCF_015228065.2 Penaeus monodon
TCAAGCGCCAGCATGGCTGCCAGCTGATCTCCCCCCCCCCTCACTCCCTCTTTCCATCACTTTCTTCTCGCCGCTAAGATGTTGTGTAATATGCAGATGAGGTTGTTAGCCGTGGGATTTCATATTTTTATATTTTATGCATTTTGATTTGACATTTGGTTTTTATTGTGATTGCAATCATCATAATTGTAATTATCATAATATTGTGGTTGTTTACATGATAATTTCTAGTGGATTTATCTGATTATACCTTGTCGTCTATCCGTATTGATTTTTTTAAATATCATTAATTAACTTCATCTTGCAGTTAAAAGAAATTCCACCAGAACAATTTACAAACAGCTATCCAGGAGAAGGGGCGGCGGGTCTTGGCTGCAGTGGCGGTGTTCCTCTCACTGCAGTCGAAGGCATTAGGGTGCCACTCTGCGCCAGCCCTATCCCTCCAGGCTGCCGCTGCCCCGCCCTGTTTGGTGGTTCTTTGCCGGGGCGTTGCTGAGGCCGGCCTCTTCCCTGCGTCCGTTCGCTGCCGGTTTACCTTTTATCGTGATGGCTCGGCTTTTCGTCGTCTGCTGGCAGTCTGCCTGTTTTTTTTTTTTCGTTATTTATTTTTGTCTTTGTTATTTTTTTGTTTTATTATTTTTTTTTTCTGGCCAGGGGAGTGGTATTTACTTTTATTTTTGTTATTATTTTCTCTTTAAGGGGGGGGGGGTCATGATTTTAGTGTGTGGTGCTCTATGCTCTTTTATCCTTTATCCATTTATACCTTTCCCCTCGGACAGTTAAAGAAAAGAAAATCCCATCGAGCACATACCGTTGAGCATATCGCCTTCAGTGTGGTGCCCAAGTGCCCGACCCTCTTTGCAAACCCGCGCGAGGCCAAAATTCTTCCAGATTCTCTCTTAAAGCGAAACTGCTCTACATTCAGACGGGATTTAGTCTTCACGGGGACCCGGGAGGAAACATGGGGGTTAGGATGGGGGTGGGGATGGGGGTGAGGGGGGGGATCCTCGGTCACTCGCACGTGGACAGGGTGTTCTTGAGGTTTAACCAGGAGACGTAATTTTTGTTTATCTTTTATCTTATTCCTCCTAGTCATTATTATTATTATTATTAATGTTATAAAAATAATAATAATAAATATTATTATTGTTATTATTACTATTATTATTATTTTTATTATTATTATTATTATTGTTATTACTATTATTATTATTACTATTATTATTATTACTATTATTATTATTATTATTATTATTATTATTATTATTATTATTATTATTATTATTATTAGATTCACTCATTCATTGTGCCATGCGAACACAATTTAGATCTAATGTACTTCCGGCAAGGCACTGTGTTGCTCCGCCCACTGGGTATCGCCCGTGCTAGAAAGCCCTTGTATTAGCGTATTGTTTAGCCATCAGGAAATCGGCGAACTGGAGCTATTGGATTCTGCGTTTGGTGATTGCTATGGATGGGAAAGTGTACTGTACACACGAACACACGCGCACGCCCACTCGCACAGGCACGCACGTACGCACACTCGCACGCACGCCAAAACACCACGCACGCCTAACATCACAACACACTCGCACACACGCTCAAACACGAACACGCGAACACAAACACATACACACACACACACACACACACCAAACACACACACACACACACACACACACACCACACGCACGCACCACGCACGCACGACGCACCACGCACACCACCGCACCACGCACACCACACACACAACACACCACACAACCACACACACACCACACACCACACACACACACACACACACACACACACACACACACACACACACGGGCGGAAGAAGTAAATAAGGATGGTGGAAGAAATATGCAGGGATAGACATGTAGAGAGTGAGGGAGAGTGAGGCGAGTAAAAAGTGAGAGGGAGTGAGCAAGAGAGAGAGAGGTGAGTGGGATAGGAAAGAGAGAGAGAAGGTGAGCGAGTCCGGAAAGAGAGGGATGTAGAGTGCGAGATGGGAAGGAGAGAGGTGGAGAGAACGATGAAAGAAAGAGAGGGATTGAAAGTGAGAGAGAGAGAGAGAGAGAGAAGAGAGAGAGAGAGAGAGAGAGAGAGAGAGAGAGAGAGAGAGAGAGAGAGAGAGAGAGAGAGGTAGGAGAGAGGGGAAGCCAGCAATAAATCAGGAGGAATATTTATGAAACTTCCCCAAAGCTCGGACTTTTTGGGATGAGACGGACCCTGTCCCGAGTGACGTGGTCCTGCATCGCTTTTCCAGCAGCGTGCAACCGGGTTTCCGACCGTCATAGATCATTTCGCGGCCAAAACACACCCCGGGCTTCTTGCATCCGCACCTGCCTCGCGTCTCGGCCCCCCCCCCCCCTTGCATCATTCCTCTTCTCTTTTCGGCGACCTTGCAGAGGATATCAACCCCTCAGGGGGAGATCCTCGAGGGAGGAAAAAAAGGTCTTTGGAAAATCGGAAAATCTGCGGAGAATTAAGCGAATTTTCTCCCTCTCCCCCCTTCGTCTGCATTCCCCCCTCGATCCCAAAGAAACGGCGGTCTCATGTCTCGCATTGCATATTCAGGGGGGGGGGGGGAGCCGGGTTCGGGTCCGTGCGCCACTCCTCGTACATCTCTGTCCGGATTGCCACTTGTTGGCTTGAGCCTTTTATTTCGCTTCACTCGCTTGCAATAACAACGCTTCGAGATGATACTACGTGTTTCTCTCTCAGTCCTCCTCTCGCCGTTGTTCTTGCTTTCCTCTTTTTTTTTCTTTTAGGCTAATGTAGAAAAAAAGGTGGAAGAACAAGAAGGAGAAAAACATGGCGGTTGTGTAACACCAAAACCTTGACTTTGACATTCAAGTGTTTGCATTGCACGAGTAGTGGAGCTTGATGATGTATGCGCTTTCTTTGTGGAAAGAATTTCCTCAACGAGAACTGCAGTGTGTGTGTCATCTCGGCAGAGTTAATGCATATGAGAGAGAGAGAGAGTGTAAGTGGAAATGAAAATGAAAATAAAAGAGACGGATTCAGACAGACAGAGACAGAGAAAGGATTGGAGAAAATATGAGAGAGAGAGAGAAAGAGAGAAAGAGAGAAAGAGAGGGAAAGAGAAAGAGAGAGAAAGTTACCAGCTTCCTTCTTCCCCTCCCTCCCTCCCTCCCTCCCTTACTCCCTCCCCTTGAGGCCAATATATTTCCCTCAGCGATAGAATTGCTCAATTATCTCTCGTAATGAAATCTAATTGGTTGCTTCCAGAGTTCTCGAAAGTGTTTTTTTTTTCTCTCCCTCTTCGTTCTTCCTCTTTTTCGGATGATATTAGCCTAATTTTCCCCACTGGCAAGACTGCATGTGACTTTGTTCCGTTTTTTCGGACGGTTGTTATGGTTGTTAGTTGATGGAGGTTTTTTCTTTCTTTCTTTCTTTCTTTCTTTCTTTTTTCTTTCTTTCTTGCATTAAGTCGCTTGGGTTTTGGAATAGTTACTCAGGCCTCTTGGATTGAGTAAGACTGTAGTTCGTGACTTTCATATTATTTCCCTTTCTCTCTCTCTCTCTTTCTTTCTCTTTTTTTTCTTCAACTTTTTTTCTTTTTTCTTTCATTTTTTCTTTCTCTCTTTTTTTCTCTATCCTCTCCATTCCTCTCCTCTCCTCTCCCCCCACTCCCCCCCTCTCCCCCTCTCCCCTTTCACCTCTCTCTTTCTCTCTCTCTCTCTCTCTCTCTCTCTCTCTTTCTCTCTCTCTCTCCTCTCACTCTCTCTTCTCTCTCTGTCTCTCTCTCTCTCTCTCTCTCTCTCTCTCTCTCTCTCTCTCTCTTCTCTCTCTCTCTCTTCTCTCTCTTCTCTCTCTCTCTCTTTTTCTCTCTTTCACTCTCTTTCTCTCTCTTCTCTCTTTCTCCTCTCTCTCTCTCTCTCTCTCTCTCTCTTCTCTCCCCCTCTCCCCCCCCCTCTCTCTCTCTCTCTCCCCCTCTCCCCCCCCCTCTCTCTCTCTCTCTCCTTTTTCCTCTCCTCTGTCCTAGTCTCCCCCTTTCCCCTATTCCATTGTTTACCGAATTCACTCTTTAATGTATAATGGAATAGCACTCTCTTCCTTCTGTATGCTTCCTTTAGTGTTAGCCCCTCGAGGATGTACTAATTATCATATTACTGCTCTCACAGTTCTTTCGTTGTCCGTCTCTCATCGTTGCTTATTTTCCAGATTTTTTTTTTTCCTGTTCTTTCTTTTGTTCCCTTTTTCTTAATTTGATGGTTTCTTTATGTTCTCGTTTACTTGTTTTTCTCTTTCCTTTTTATTGTTGGATATTGAGCCATCTTCTGTTCTGAAGGAGAAAGTTCTTGGACCTACGTTACGAAAGGACACCAGGGGCATTGACTTCAAGGCGTCATTGTGAAAGAAAGACGTATTGAAAAGAAGTCGCTTATCATGGCATTTTTACTCCCATAGTCTGCCATTCCCTTTCTATCTCTCTATCCACGTCTCTCTTTCTCTATCCATGTCTCTCTTTCTCTCTATCCATGTCTCTCTCTCTCTCTCTCTCTCTCTCTCTCTCTCTCTCTCTCTCTCTCTCTCTCTCTCTCTCTCTCTCTCTCTCTCTCTCTCTCTCTCTCTCTCTCTCTCTCTCTCTCTCTCTCTCTCTCTCTCTCTCTCTCTCTCTCTCTCTCTCTCCCCATGCTGTGTTTTATCTTTACAATCTTTTTAATAGATCGATAGCCATTGTACTTAGCTGACATAGTTATATGTCGTATGTACGTATCTATATTTTGTGCGTCAATGAATGTTCATGATTGTGCGTCCGTGTGTTAAATTTGTTTGTGGTCAGACTCGTAAATCATGGCCAGCAAACACATAGTTTTATAATCATATCAGACATCTGTCGCTTCGTGATAAGAAAAAACTATCGTGATTACAAACCAGAAAGATATAACGATGTCTGAATCATTCTCCATAAAAAAGTAACGTCACCTTTGTGTACTTTACAGATTTAGGTACTTCAGCCTGACTTTAGC
>NC_051399.1:27212787-27217787 GCF_015228065.2 Penaeus monodon
CCACACACACACAAACAACACAACACACACAACACACACCACACACACACAACACACACACACACACACACACACACACACACACACACACACACACACACACACACACACATATATATATATATATTTATATTTATATATATATATATGTATGTATGTATGTATGTATGTAAGTAAGTATGTATGTATGTAGGTAGGTAGGTAGGTAGGTATGTATGCATGTAGGTATAAATTGCGACCAAAAGTAAAATATATATAGAATTCATTTTGAGACACTCCAGGGCATACCTGCGCCTTCTTCAGCGTCCGACATCTCGCCATCAAATTGTATTACCGCGTCACTTCCTGCGTCTCAGAGCCTTTATTTCCGTTTAGCTCTGTGTTGTGTATTTCTGGGCGCGATATCTTAGCCCCCCCCCCTTCGGGCTCTTCTTCTTTCTGTTGAAAGCTTTCGGCGCTCTTTCTTCCTAGTGACGCGCATGGCCCTCCCCCGTCCGCCCTGAATTCCTACCATGATCTCTCTCTCCGTTTCTCTCTCTCTCTTTCTGTTTTTTCTCTCCTCTCTCTCTCTCTCTCTCTCTCTCTCTCTCTCTCTCTCTCTCTCTCTCTCTCTCTCTCTCTCTCTCTCTCTCTCTCTCTCTCTCTCTCTCTCTCTCTCTCCCTCCCTCCCTCTCTCCCCCTCCCTTCCTTCTTTCCCTCCCTCCCTCCCTCCCTCCTCCCTCCCTCCCTCCCTCCCTCCTCCTTTCCCTCCTCGTCTTCCTCCTTCCCCCCCTCCCCCCTATTTCCTCTGCCCCCTACCAACTCCCCCTCTCTCCGCCTACCCTCCCTCTTTCTCCTCTGTCCCTCTCCTCTTCCTTTATCCCAATCCGACTTCCTCCTTCACTCGCCCGCCCACATTTCCCGCAAACGCACACAAAGGGTCCTCCTACTTCGCTGTGACAGTTATTCAATCTCATCTCGAGGAGCGTCTTATTCCCACCCCCTCTCCCCTCCTCCTTCCCCCTCTTTATTCCCCCATCTCCAGTCCTCATTTTCATCTTCCCTGTCTTCTTCCACTTTTCTACCTCTCTACGTCATCGCTCCTCCCTCCATTCCATTCCCTTCAGTCTCTTTCCCTCTCCTCTCCTCTATCCCTGTCCACTTCCACCCTCCTCTATCCTTGTACCTTTCCACCCTCTTCTTTCCCTCTCCTTTCCTCCCCTCTCCCCTCTTTCCTCTCCCCCTCCTCTCTCGTCCTCCCCTCAGCCCCTCCCCATCCCTTCTCCTCTTTCTCCCAGATCCCTCCCTCTCTCCTGCTGCTTCCCCTTCCCTAGCTTTTCCCCTTCTCCTTCCCTCTATATCCCTCTCCTGCCTATTTTTTCCCCATCTACCTCCTCTTCCTACTCTTGGTTCTACCCCCCGTCCTCTCACCCACACTATCCTCCTCCTCCTCTTCTCTCTCCTCCTACCTTCTCCTTCCCTCCTCCCATCCCTTCTTCTTCCCTCTTCCACCCCTTTTCCCCTTCTTCTCCATCATCCTACCGCTTTCCCCTCTTCTCCCTCCTCCCACATCCTCCTATCTCCTCCCTCCTCCCGCCTCCTCCCTCTCCTCCCACCTCCCCCCTCCTCCCACCTCCCCCCTCCTCCCACCTCCTAACTCCCCCCCTCCTTTCCCCCCTTCGACCCCCTTGTCATATTACAAGGGATTCAATTCTGGAGCTGTCAGTGTCTCGCTCGACCTCGCCGCCGTTTGGTCTCCTGGCGCCGGGGTGCGGTGCTGTAGGCCTCTCTTGTCGGGGGTGATATTGATATTGATGGCGGCGTTATGAGGGCAAAGTGGCGCAACAGGGAGATAATCAGTCATGTTGTTGTTAGTATCGTTATTATTAATATTATTATTATTATTATTATTATTATTATTATTATTATTATTATTATTATTGTCAATATCGTTATTATTGTTGTTGTTATTATTTTTGTTATCATTGCTGTTTTGATGTTTTTTTGTTTTTGTTGTTATTGTCTTCATTAAGATTTTATTTTGCTTGTGTTTATCGGTGTCATTTTGTTATTATTATCGTTATTGTTATTATTATTATTATTATTAATATTATTATTATTATTATTATTATTATTATTATTATTATTATTATTATTATTATTATTATTATTATTATGGGGTAGAACATTTTCAGTTGATGTTGTAGAGGGTATCCCAGATGTAGTGAGCGGGATTATTAGCTGATGTGCTAACTTTAATGCTTTTGAGGATGTGCTGCTCCAATATTTGGCGTTGTGGTATGTGTTACTTCATCATTTGGTTCTGTGGAGTGTGTTGCTTCATATGTGATTCCATTATCAGTCGTCGCACCATACATGCAACTCACTGCCACCGGCTTGTCTCGTATGTTGCAGAGTAGAGGCGAGGTCGAGAGGCCAGACCCGAAGCGACGGCGGAACATTAAGATTCTGAGGATGGCTGTGTGTTCAAGCCGCTTGTATCCGGGCTCCCACACTTCTTCATTTTTCGTTCTTCCTTAGCTCTTGCAATTCGCTGCCGCCTTCATATTCTCCTCGTCTTCGTTTTCTTCCTTTTCAAACTCTCACCACTACCTCTTCTACACCCACGCGCCTTCCCGATCCCACTCCCACTCTCTTACTGTCACCCCCCTTCCCTCACTCCCCGTCCTCTCCTCTTTCTCTTCTTTCTTTTCCTTTGTCTTTCCATTTTCATTTTTTCTTTTCATTTTCATTTTCATTTTCGTTCTCCTTCTCCTTTTTGTTCTCCTTCGTATTCTTCTTCTCCTTCTTCTTCTCCTCTTTCTTCTTCTTCTTCTTCTTCTTATTATTATTATTATTATTATTATTATTATTATTCTCCTCCTCCTCCTCCTCCTCTTCCTCCTCCTCCTCCTCCTCCTCTTCTCCTCTTCCTTTTTCCATTTCCCCTCCTCCTCCTCCTCTTTCTCCTTCTCCTTTTTCCACTTCCCCTCATCCTCCTCCTTTTTCTCCTCCTCCTCCTCCTCCTCTTTCTCTTTCTTCTCCTCCCCCATCCTCCTCCTCCTCCTCCTCCTCCTCCTCCTCCTCCTCCTCCTCCTCCTCCTTTCTCCTTCTCCTTTTTCCACTTCCCCTCCTCCTCCTCCTCTTTCTCCACCTCCTCCTCCCCTCCTCCTCTTCCTCCTCCTCTTCCCCCTCTCTCTCCTCCTCCTCCCCCTCCTCTTTCTCCTCTTCCTTTTTCCATTCTCCTCCTCCTTCCCTCCTCTTCTCCTCCTCCTCCTCTCTCCTCCTCCTCCTCCTCCTCCTCCTCGTTCTGCTTCCTCCTTGCCCCTCCCCTTCATCCTTTTCCTCCTCTTCCTCCTCTTCCTCCTCTTCCTCCTCTTCCTCCTCCTTCCTCGTCAGGAGAACCTCCTCCATTTTCACGCCTCGGCCCCACCGTCTACGTCCTGGGAATTACAATGTTTTGAAGCGTCGGCGCCGTCTCTTTGTTTCTCTCTTTTTTTTTTCCTTTTTGTTGTTGCCTTTTGCCTCATTAGTTAACGCAATTTGTCTCTTGCTCTTTGTCTGCCAGCCGAGTGTCGCGGGGATTGTTCATTATTCATTTCATTACGAGCTCTTTAGGAGGCGTTCGCTCGTTTCCTGTGAGGGTTTGGTAGCAAAGGCAGTCCTTGCCGCGGTCCTATTGATTACTGATTTGTTGTATCTCCTTTCAGGTATGTGTCGACTTGGCGATCAACAAAGCTGGTATGCGGGACGAGCCTGTGCGCGGAGCGTAAGTACATGCCGACATACAGTGGTATGTGCATTTATATGTATATACACATTGTGTGTTTATGTGAATAGGTAATTGTAGATCGATAGATAGATATAGATGTAGAGACAGACAGACAGAAAGACAGACAGAGACAGACAGACAGACAGACAGACAGACAGACAGACAGACAGACAGACAGACAGACAGACAGACAGACAGACAGATAGACAGACAGACACAGACAGACAGACAGACAAGCAAGCAGGCAGGCATACATACAGGCAGGCAGGCAGGCAGACAGGCAGGCAGGCAAGCAGACAAACAAACCAACATAGACGGACAGACAAACAATCAGATAAACAGACACAGATGGACAGAGAAAGAATACAGGCAGACAGACAGATGGATAGATATGAGAAAGAGAGAGGGTAAGGGGGAAAGAGAAATAACAAGAGCGAGGTACAGGGCATTTGCCATTGATCAGATGACTCGTTCATTATGAGGAGGAATTAGTGACCCTAATTGCTGCATTACACCTGGAAACGAATATTGGCTGAGTCATTATTGTCACTGGCTCTGTTTCTATATTTGATTGTTCTATCGTATCTGTATCAGCTGGATCGCCCCGGATACTGGGTGGATTCACGGAGTCAAGTGAGTGAATGGTTATTATTAGCAGCAGTGTTACCTGTGCTTGCTGACGGTATTCTCTGGTGCGTTGTTTATTTACTGCCTTCATACAGAAATTCTGTGGATATCCGTATTTTATTTATACCGATACATTGCGCAACACTTTTAGTAGGCGCATCTTACTGACATTGAAAAATATATAAATAAAGTAAGATATAATAATAATGATAATATAAAATAACATACGAGCGGTCTAAGAATAAGTCTTGTATTATTTAAACGACACGTGATGAACCCCGGGGCGCCAATTCTGCTCGATTTCCCTTCGTCTTGAGAACCGTTGACTCGCTCCCGAAGGCTGGGAAACGGAGATTATGGTACGCAAGGGTCGTCGACAGGCGGGTTGCGTTATTATTTTTATTTTTTATTTATTTTATTTTATTTTTTTTTTGGGGGGGGGTCAAGGATGTGTTCTTACGAGATGATTTCCGGAAGCCAGGGTGGGGAATGAGGTGGAGGTGAGCGTGGGGTGGGGGTAGGGGTAGAGTTAGAGGTGGATGTGGAGGTAGGGGTAGAGGTGGTGGAGGTGGGGATAGGGATGGAGGTGGGGGTTGGGATGGAGGTGGAGGTGGAAGTGGTG
>NC_051399.1:27232787-27260287 GCF_015228065.2 Penaeus monodon
GCGCTACTGTTGGGAAAAGGGGAGGGATTTCGTTAAAAGATGCTTATGAGCTACCTTAGTGTGGGTTTTAGGTTCAAGTACAAAGCTCTGAGAGGGTGATTCTCCCCTGCCTCCATTTCCTGTATTTCCCCTTTATTATTTTTGCTTTTTTCTTCCCCAAACTCTAAGCTAAATAGTGTATTATTTTGGCATGTTTTATGCGAGGAGAATTTACCGTTTTCAGGACTATTGTCTCACGCATTTTTGAGAGTTCTGTTTGAGGAAGGACTTTTTTTTTTTCGAAGCGCTTTTGTTCCCAAATGGCAAAGTGGCTTTCACTTAATTGTTTTGTTGTGCGTCTTTGCTCTCGCATGAAATCGCGACCTTTGAAGATAGGATTTTTTTTACGCGTACGTCAGTCGGAGGAGAAGAAAAAGGAAATGACGCTGCAACGTCAGTCCGTCAGCTGTCATTGTCATAGTAAGAGGCGGATGACTCTTAAAGGGGATCAGAGGGACGCCCTGATGGGTTCTTCATTATGGCGAGGGCCTCTGGAGGGGCGGGTTGGTGGGTCAGAGTGCTGCGAAGGGTCGTTTTGATGGGCGTGTTAGTGATGCAAGGGTGTTCGGAGGGGCGTCCAGTGGCGTGCTTGGGGCTGAAAAAGGGACATGGGGAGAAGGGGAGAAATGAGGGGTATATTGGATGTAGGTGGGAGAGAAAAGGGGTTAAGGGGGAGGAGGGTGATGAAGGAAAAAGAAGGAGAGTGAGAATGATTACTGCTGATACCACTGGTACGTGGCGCTGTTTGCTATAGCGACCGTTTGCCAGTACACTTTTACCGGAATGGTTACAAGGCTAATTACACATGGGGAATTCTCGGTGATGTTTTAGTTTTGGCAGGTGTTTGTTACTATAATTTTTCGTGTTCATATTATTCCTCTTTTTGCTTTGTTGTTCTTTTACTTTTACTTCTACTCCTCCTCCTCCTCTCCTCCTCCTCCTCCTCCTCCTCCTCCTCCTCCTCCTCCTCCTCCTCCTCCTCCTCCTCCTCCTCCTATGCCTCCTCTTCCTTTTCTTCCTTCTCATCCTTCTACTCTTCCGCTTCCACCTCCTCCTTGTCTATCTCCTCCACCCCCTCCTCCTTGTCTACATCCTCCTCCTCCTCCTTTTCCTCCTCCTCTTCCCCCTCTTCCTCCTCCTCTTCCTTCTCCTCCTCCTCCTATCCTTCTCCTCCTCCTTCCTCCTCCTCTCTCCTCCCTCCTCCTCCTCCTCTCCTCCTCCTCCTATGCCTCCTCTCCTCCTCCTCCTCCTTTTTAGAATGTGTTGCGAAATCCTGATCGCTTTCTGAATGCTGCCGAGTGTATTCTGATTGGCCGTCAGCAGCATCCCTGTCGATTTGAATAACGACGGTGGTTCTGCTGAGCAACGGCTAGTTAATGTGTTTCTGCCTTAGCTTTGCTTTTAAGAAGTGGAACGAAAGCAAATGGGGGTCGAAAGAGTAACTGGAATAAGAAGCAGGAGGAGGGAAGGAGGAGAGAAGAAGGAAAGGAGAGGAGAAGGAATAGAAGGAAGGAGAGACAAGGAAGGAGAAGGAGAGAGTGAAGAAAGAAAGGAACTGGTGTTCATAGGTGCGGTCACAGATTGATGCGGCTTAACGGCTAGTAATGGTATAGTGGTAGAAAGAAAAGGACAAATACTGAGTATCCATTGGTCCCTACCCGGCCACAGTAGTATGAGGGCTTTTCACGTGTCTTTGTTTTCATAATTGGTCGTATTACTTCCATACTGAAGGTATCGTACTAAGCAGACTGCCAACGAACCGCGTTCTCCATCTGTCCGCATCCATATCTGAAGCCCCGCTATTCTTGCCATATCTGAAGCTTCCATATCCAGTCATCTCGGTCGGGAAGAAGACACGGAAATCAGAGAAATAAATATGAAAAGGGAAAAAAGAAACAGAAACGTTGTTGTTTTTCTTGTTAGAGAAAAACAAGTTAGAAACTTTGGTATTCTCCGTGAAAAAGAAGGGAAAAAGGGAATAAGAAAAGAAAGAAAGAAGGAATCAGAAACATTGTTTTTCTCAGTTGATAAAATAAAATAAAACTCTTTGATCTTCGTAGGAAAAATTATAATAATAATGATAATAAAAATAATAATAGTAATATGATAATAAGTATAGTACTACTACTATAATAATAATGATAAATAGATAAAAAAAATAATGATCAGAAATTTTGGTCTTTTCAGTCGAAAAAAATCAGAAACGCTTGTTATTATACATGTGGCATTTTGCCAAGAAGCAAAAAGGTAAAAGCAAAAGTAAAAACGAAAACAAAAAATCAAAACACACACAAACACAAACACATCAACAACAACTCCAAACTAACATAAAAACATACATATATATGTGTGTGTGTGTGTGTGTGTGTGTGTGTGTGTGTGTGTGTGTGTTGTGTGTGTGTGTATATATTAATAGAAATAAAAGATTAATAGATAAATAAGACGGTGGGGCTTTAACTGCCGGTATTTCCAGGAAGTAATATGATTGTTAATCATCATCACGTTTATAAATTAACTGGTAATCACTGTCTCTGACGTTGATTGTTGTTTGATCTATTTGAAAAAAAGAAGTGGAAAGCACATGAATATACCAAACGCGCATTTGCTCTAGAAAGGAGCCTTTGACAGTCGCAGAAACGCGATCTGAATCCTTTCTTTTTGCGCCCTTTCATCCTGGGGGATCGTTAGCCAGGGCGTGACGTGGGTTCTGATCCTGTTTATTGTTCTGGCTGCTGTTGCTCTTGCTGTCATTATTGTGATTTTTTATTGGTGTCGTTATTGGCATTATGATGGTGATGATGATGATGATGATTATAATTGCAATTATGATTGTAGTTTTAATTAGGATTATAACTATGGTGACAATAATTATGATTATCATAATCATGATGCAGATAATGATTATAGCAATAACAATGACATTAACTTGTAATAATGATAATAATCATGATTATTACAATAATAATAAGTTAACAGTAGTAATAATGGTGATAATGATAAAAGTAATAATGATCATAATAATAGTGGTGACGATCATGATTATAATAATGATAATCATTACTTTTGGTATTGGTGTAGTTACTGTAGATGTTGTTTATGAGTATAGGTGCTGTGGTGGTATTAGAACCAGTAGCAGTAAAACTTGTTATGATCAGTGTTTTTATTACTATTTCCTCTTCCACCTTTGCGGCTTTCTGGTAACACTGGGTGCCTGGAGAAACCCTCGCCGTTCCCCGCCGCTGGCAGCACTGAGCAGCACCTCATCCTCGGCCGGATATTAGAGAGTTAATCTGGTGAGAAGGTCGTGCGGGTGCCTCTACGCAAGCACCGTCTTGCAGTGTCGTGCAGGAGGAAACGGGGGGGGGGGGGCGCTGGCTGTTGTCCAAGAGCTGTGTGGGGAGGGAAGGGGGAAGGGGTGCGGTGCTGCTCATGGGAGATAGTCATGACGAAATCGGTCTCCGGCGCGTGAGAGACGACCCTTCTTCCTCTGGAGACTCGGTCGTGCGGAAGAAAAATGTCCGCGTTGAACAGCATACCCCGAGAGAAGCCCGTAATCAATCAGAAGCGTCGTGGAGGAAACGACTTCTTTCTCTCGTCCTCCGGGAACCTTCTGGGGCGGAAGAGAATCAAGGAGTGGAAGTGAGTGTGTTTAGGGGGTAGGGGAGCGATGCAGCGCGTGGGCGGGAAGGGGGGGGGCGGGGTGCCAGGATCTGCGGGCGGGGTGCTTGGGTCGTCAGACGGGGTACCTGGGTCGTCGGGAGTCGCAAGGGGTCGTCTCAGAGTCTGCGGTTGAAGAAACTTGAGTGACGGGCGGGTGGTGATAGGCAATCTGCAGAGCCCTTCGAGAGGCTGCAGAGTGCTTGAGATAATCCTCATAGCATCCGGGGAGCCGAGTCTGTGAGGGAAAAGGAGGGGGAGAAGGGAGAATTGCCGAGAAAAAGAAAAAACCGCTGAAGGGGAGATATCGTAAAAAATGGAAGGGAAGATCGGAATAAACGAATGGAAGAGATAGGACGGCAGAGAGAGAAATACAAAACAAAAAAGACAAAGTAAAGGAGAGATAAGAGAGAAAAAATTCAAAAGTTCACATAAGAACGATTTTATGACACGATGAGAACAGAAGGCGGAGCTTAGTACTTTCGTAACGCGTGTCAGAAGAGGTCAAGAAGCACTCGCGCCGATGAGCAAGTACCGGTAACGCGCGAAGAAAAGGAGGCGTCGCAGGATCTATAACGGGAAATCTTAGGCCATTCTGGGCTGACGTGCCTCGTCGGGAAACGGAGAAAAGAAGAAGAAGAAGAAGAGATAACGAGAATCATGAAACTATAATGGAACTATGGACAGTTGGAAGGGATATGTGTAGAAACAAAATAAAATGAAGGAAAGTATGAAAAAGATCATAAAAAATGTAAAAGGAAATAAAGGCAACAGGAAAGATATAAAAGAGAATGTACAAGAGAAGCAGGAAGAGATCAAATAAGGATTCAGATGACATTAGAAACAGGCGCGAGGCGGAGAAGGAGACGGAGTTGGGGCGTCCGGCAGGCACGAAAGGGAAGGATCGGAGGAACTTGCAACAGGCAGGGAGGGGCAGGACGAAACGAGGAAAAGGAAGATGGAGGTGAAGGCGCGGCGGGGATGCCTGTGGGACTGGAGAAGATGAAAAGACAGGCCTGATAACTAAGAGGAAGCAGACACGGGGGCGGGCAGCAAGTAGGACCGAGGAAGGTGCCCGTGGCGCTGCCCGGAGCGGGAGGCTCTACCATAGAGGATCACGGCGCCAAAATCAATAGTGGCAGCTGGAGTCAGGCGGGCCCGGCCGCCAGTAGCAGCCAACCAGCTAGCCATTGTAGTAACTGCTATCACAGCACTTCGCCCAGGGCAGCGTCCCTCACACGTTGCAGGAACTTGTTCTTTTTCTCCCCGCCTGCCTTGCCACTGTTTTGTTTGACAACCACAGTTTTTGTTTATTTTATAGGTAGGCCCTACCATGCTTCCGGCCTCCTTTTATTTCTTTCCCATCGCCTTCTCTATCTTTCACTCAGTTCCGTCTCTCTCTCTCTCTCTCTCTCTCTCTCTCTCTCTCTCTCTCTCTCTCTCTCTCTCTCTCTCTCTTTCTTTTTACTCCCTCCTTCCCTCCCCCCCCCTCCCCCCTCCTCTCTTTCTCTCCTCTCTCTCTCCCTCCTTCCCTCCCTCCCCCTCCTCTCTTCTCTCTCTTTTCTTCTCCTCTCTCTCTCTCTCTCTCTCTCTCTCTCTCTCCTCTCTCTCTCTCTCTTCTCTCCTCCTTCCCTCTCCTCTCCCTCCTTCCCTCACCCTCCTTCCTTCCTCCTCCTCCTTCCTCCTTCCTTCCTTCCTTCCTCTTGTTCCCCCTGCTCCCCTCCTCTCCCCCTACTCCTCATTTCCCCCCACCCCACTCTCTCTCTCCTTCTCCCTTCCACTTCTCTCCCCTCTTCCTCTCCTTTCTCCTCTTCTTTTGTTGTTAACTAAGTCTCCTCCTTTCCTCATTTCCATACTGACCCCCCTCTTTTATCTTCCACCTGCAGATGACCCATTCGACTATCACGCGGTTACCTCACGATTCATAAGGTGTGTTGATCATATTTATTTTCGTTCTTAATTTTGTTGTTATACTTGTATTTTTAGACCTATTCAGACCCAGGACCTCCTCCTTCGTTGAATCCCGATCACAGTTGCAGTACCGAGATGTTCGTCAGCTTCGAGTTTAGATGGATTCGAAAGAAGCCTCTGTGGGGTGGGGGTCAAAGCCCGGAGATGGCCTGGTTTTTCCATCTGCTCGATCGGCCGTTCTGGTGGGTGACCTTTGACCTTGTATGTGAGGGGTCCCTGCTGCAGATGACCTTGTTTGTGAAAGGTCGCTGAAGCGCGGATTCGAGGTGGATGTCTGTTTTTTGGTTCGGATTGATGTCAATGTTTGGTTTATATTGACGTTGACGTTTTGGTTTGAATTGATATTGACGTTTCGGTTAGCATTGATGTTGACGTTTCAGTTTAGATTGAAGTTGGTGTTGAGTTAGGTGTTGCTATTTTGTTTGGTGGGGCTTCCGTGTATGATTTGAGCCTGTCATTTGTTTTCGCACGATCATCACGTAAATGAAAAGCTTCGCCCAAAAGAAAATCAGTGTTGACGTATGCGATTTTTTCTGCTTATTGCACTTATGCGTTACTGTTAACATGGTACTTTCTCCGTTAACCATTTCATGGGAGGAGAAGAAAAAGGGTGAATAAGAAAATGTAATGGAGAAGAGGAAAAGAAAAGATTAAAAAATCAGAAAGGTAGAAAATATGCGAAAGAACGCGGATAGAGCGATAACGATAACGAGAGGATAAGGACTGCATATAAAATGTGAAACAAAACAGAGGTTTGAAACGCAAAACAAAAACAAACTGGATTAATGTATTATCTATGCTGTTTACTCCCAGGGTCCGTTATGTAATTTCAACCCGAAACGATTTCTTATGCAAATTTTGTTAAGCGATTCTCTCTCTGCGCTTTCATTATTTTCAGTTTGCTGAGCAAAGCACAAAATAATTTCGGAGAGGAAATTGGAAAATGGTAATTGCAGAGCTTTATTAAAGTTGTTTAAAGGGCGTTATTATTCGACGTTATATAGATTGCCTCGTCGAGTGTGTAATAAGCCTTGTTATTGACCCCGCTGTTGAACGAAGTGTGAGGAAACCGTTGACACTCACGGCGGTACAAGATATTTCTTAACCAGATATTTAGGCATTGATCTAGATGTATTGTAGGCAATAATTTGACAGAAAAAGGGAGCGCCACACTTGCTGGCTTTTTGTGGAAGCGTACATCATTTTTACCATCTTTGTTTTCTCCTGCCAATGTACCGTGGCGTTTCAGTGTACGGTATCGACGTTAGCCTCGCGGTAGTTCTCGGTAGTTAAAACGGCGATGGTAGCGGCGATTGCGGTGTGATTACAGGCGTGTTTTCGAAGGGTGTAAGGGTTCTGTGAGCTAGAGGTACCCCGATAGGCGGCTTAGGGGCCAGAACTGGGCCCCGTTCGGTCCCTCCCAAAATGCTATATCCCCCTACAGATCTTTAGTTGGGTACCGGTGTAAGGGCTTTGTGTTGGGTAGAAGAAAAAAAACATACACAGGTAGCAAGACGGCAATGATAATATTCAAGAAGATATATTTAATTGTGATGGCACATTATTAACAAGAACAATAAAAAAGGGTATATACTTAGGCAGGTCAAGCCAAGTCAGAATAGCCTGCCAATTTATAAAAGCAACAATTATATACGTCCCAGCTCCTAACTGTGGCAAGTAAAAACGTGAAAGGAAGGCTCATTTACCACCTTTGTAATGTTTTCCACCGCTGGGGTACTCCAGGAAGACTCTCCGGAAAGGGTAGTGACCACACCAAAGGGTCCGGCTGACACTCTTTATTTTGCAATCGACGGGGTTTGAACCCCACACAGGACATACAGTTTTTGAATCGGTTTCACCCGGGATAGATAATAGATTTTGTAAAAACTTAAAACTTAAACAAAAGAAAAAGAATTATAAAAGAAACCTCAGTAAATAAAACAAAACAGCTAATTACATAAAATAATAAATACAGCTAAAACAATATACAATAAAATAAAAAGGTGTACGCACCAAACTCTACTTTTAAGAAATAAAATAAAAGCAAAAGTAAATCAAAAGTCTCGGGTGAAGTGTATATACAGTAATAAATTAAAATGTAAAAACGACAAACATAAAAGTATGGGAGGTAACCAGCTGCATAAATAAAATGCGTTGTAAAAGAGGATGCAAGCAAAGCTAAGGGAACGCCCAACAAAAACAAACATGTAAACATAGAGTTGCCTGATAGTAATAAAAACGTGGAAATAAAAAGATTAAATAAAAACAGTTCCTCATGAATCTGAAGTTATGCAGCTGACAACCTACATAAAATCAATAAAAAGAAGGTGACATAACACAAAAACAACTCGAAAGCAGTAAAACTGAGATTTGTAAGATATGGGCTGTGCCACGTAACGTAAGAGTGCAAGCCTTATACACTAAAAACAAAAGAACAAACGAGTGAAAAAAAAACATAAAACAAATTAAGCGCTAAAATAGCCACGACAAAGACAAGCTTACATTGACATGCATAGCATGAACCCTTCAAGAGTATCATTCCCCGTGTATACATCTCTGAACGTACAGTGTTCGTACATGCATGTATGTGTGTGCGCGCGTGTGTGTGTGTAGGGTCAGACGGCAGTGGTGGGTCCTGTAGGATAAGGGCAAGGAAGGGCGGTAACGGCAAGGATTGGAAGGATTTAGGAAATTCGAAAGAGTAGTACAAGGAAAGCCTCAGGTATGTGAGAATTAGGGGGTGAGGATGCGTGAGAGACGGGGTGAGGATGCGTGAGAGACGGGGTGAGGGTGCGTGAGAGACGGGGTGAGGGTGCGTGAGAGACGGGGTAAGGGTGCGTGAGAGACGGGGTAAGGGTGCGTGAGAGACGGGGTAAGGGTGCGTGAGAGACGGGGTGAGGATGCGGGTTGCGGGAGCTGGAGGCAGGTTGCAGGCTGTGGCAGGAGAAGAGGTTTCCAACCTCACAAGGGGTCCTGGGACGATTATGGTGGCGATGAAGGGAAGAACGGTGGTGTAAAGTAGGAGGGTAACTGAGGCTGGGTTCGGTTCTGTACCATTTTGAGCGGGTCGTTTCATTTCCGTTCATGTCTGGTGTGACTCGGTGGAGTTCGAGGTACTGAGTTGGTTATTGTCCTGGTGGTGGGGATGATCGGGGGAACCTAATGGGGATAAAAAGAGTGGTGATTTAGTGCGGATTATCAAGAGATACATGGATAATAAAGTAGAGAATCTTTCGTGACTCACCGTCGGTAACTGTGGTGGTTGGTGATAACTGGAGAAATAACGATAGAAAAAATAATTATGGACTGATGATAAGAATGTATATTGATAATGAACTAGCAGGTCTTTCATTTCCCGCAGTTCAGTAACTGTGATGGTTGTAGTTATAGGAGAAATAATGATATTGAAGAGAAATTATTTTGATAATGAAAATGATATATAGTGGTGGTCTAGAAAACCATCCTTTACCCACAGTATTATAACTGTATAAAAATGGAGGAGAAACAATGATGTTAGGAAGTATAAGGATAGAGATAAAAAGCATACACATCAGTTACACATTAGAAATTAATTCATTGCCGATAATGTTTTGGTTGTTTGATAACAATACGACTTAACTTAATAACAACGCGAATGAATTTTAGGCTCCGCTGAGGCGATATCCTTCGTGGGAGTCGTAAACCGGAAGTTCCTCCGCGCCGAGTGCCAACCCGAAGACCTCGCTCGGACTGGAAGAAAAGGACGACCTGTTGCTCCATATATTTCGCATAGTTTCACGGTGGCACACTGGCAATGACCCAGTAACACGGCCGCGTCATAGATCCACGGCCAGATATCACACGTGAACGATGTGTGCAGGAGTTGTAGTTGTAAAGGGGGTTAGGGGATGGTGAAGGTTGTGAGGGCTATAGATATGCGTGGATAGATAAAGGTGAGGTGCAAGGACAAGGGGCGTTGTTGGGGGAGGTTGTATGGATAGATGGGAAAGAAACAGGGGAAAGAGGATATGTGGATAAGGGTAGGGGCAAGGAAAAGAGGGGGGTTTAGGTTGTGTGGATGGATAGGGGAAGGGCAGATGCGGAAGGTCCTTTAGAGGGAGAAACAAAGTGGGGAGCTGGGGGGAAGGTGAGTAACGTGGCCGTGACGTCAGTTATGATTCTTCAGGGTGATTACTATTGAAGCTGAAGGTGTGAAGGTCGTCGTGTTCACCTGTTTTTTTTTTTTGTCCTTGGTTACTAGGTTATGGAGCTGAAGAGGGGAAAGAATGATTGTACTTTTTAGAAATAAATTTTGTATTGATGTATTTATATCTATCTTTGTCTATTTATTTATCTCTATATAATTGTCTTTATCTCTCTGTCTGTCTAATTATATATCCATCCATATCTATCTATCTATCTATCTATCTATCTATCAATCTATCTATCATCTATCTATCTATTAAGCATCGGTCATGTTAAGGTAAGGACACAATTTCAGCATGGAATGGGGTCAGCACGAAGCGAATCCTTCCTGGCCGTGATGGTGACAGTGGCAGTGCAAATGAGTTTTTCACAAGTCGACTTTATTGTATCTTTAAACATGACGCAGAAAATGACCCCTCATACATTCCGCCACATGTTTTAAAAGGAGTAATCGACGGTAGAATTGGCGTTTGTGTTGATAGTGATCATGGTAAGGAAAATGTTGGGAAGAGATGGTGAGAATTCGTCTGGGCGATGAATTCGAGCTTGACCGCCACTTGACCTCGTGTGCTGAAGGTGACTGCATGGGTTGCAGATGTGTGATGACGCTCAAAACGCTGGTTTGTGATGTGTGATGTTGATGTGGTGAAGAGTGCCATGGCGAGGAGAGAGAGACGGAGCGGAGTCACGGCACAGGTGTGGGCCGCAGGTGTTCCTCATACGTAGTGGCTGACGGACAGTCATGCCTCACACTGGGCGAAAATCGTATGCTGGAACATGAGCTAAACGGCTTTATTGGGAGTTAAAAGCACTGTGTAGAACCCCGCACCGTCGATGCTCTTGCGTTTAATGTTCCTGGATATAATTGTGTAATTTCTAGTCCTGGTTACATTTCGTATCACGTGAACAATAATTACCCTACGCCCTTTGGGTTTTGGCGGTTAGGTCATTTAGGAGACGTGAAAGCGTCCTTTAATTTGAAATAGATGGTTCTAAACATATTCCATTTGGGAATGTAGCCTATATGTAAAATTTATGCAGTTTTTGTTCTTCTTTTTTTCTTTGCATACCTCGGGATAGATAAAAAAAAACGATTGAGACGAGGAGATACTGTCTATACTAACCTCACTGCACTATAGGCTAGAAGCGAAATAGGATATTAGGGAAGAGGAAAGGGGAAGGGCATGGGAGAGTGGAGATGAGGAAGCTGCAGTGGTGGAAAGGGAAGGAAAAAGGAGGTAAGATGTAGGGGAATATATGGAAGGAAGAGAAAGAAGGGGAAGGGGCAAAGGGGATATAATAGCGAGGGGAGGGGAAAGGGGAGATGGCGGCAGGTAGGGGATCTGCTGAGTATATTCGTATGTGTTGGTGGAGGGTGTGAGTCAGCCAGTGCCAGCGTGTGCAGGTGTTTCTGCCATTGCCACGGATCGGGAATAGGTCAAATGCAAATCAGTCTGTCACAAGTGTGTACTGGCGACGCCTGTGGGCCTTACATCGAAGGATTGGAGGGGGGTAAGGGTAGGGAGGGTCAGGGAATGCCGCGTTATGCCACGGGTCTGAGTGCCTTGATGCGTGTTTGGCACTTAATCGGCGCCCTAATTGCTTTTTCCCGAGGCCCTTTCGAGATAGGGATAGCCCTGTCGGTGCCCTGCGGTTTATCTACAGGACGAACTAGAAATAAATAAAATGGTGAGGGAGTACACTGACTGTGGCTTTTTGATGGACCGCGCCGCTGAGTATCGACGTCGTAATTACGTTCAGAAGGGAAAATTGCCGCCGGCTTTATTTCAGAGTTCATGGCCCTCCTGCCTGATGACTGAATAATAATGCACAGGAGGGCCGATGGCTCTTCGTGCGCTGAAAAATAGTTGATTTCACGATGGTTTCTCTCTCTCTCTCTCTCCTCTCTTTCCTCTATCTCTCATTCTCTCTTTCTCTCTCCTCTCCTTCCCTCTTTCTTCTCTCCCTTTCTCCTCTTTCTCTCTCTCCTCTCTCTTCTCTCCCTCCTTCTCTCTCCTCTCTTCTCTCCTCTCCTCCTCCTCTCTCTCTCTCTCTCTCTCCTCTCTCTCTCTCTCTCTCTCTCCTCTCCTCCCTCCTCCTCCCTCCCTCCCTCTCTCCTCTCCTCCTTCCTCTCTCCTCTATTCCTCTCTCCTCCTCTCTCTCCTCTCTCCTCCTCTCTCTCCTCTCTCTCTCTCTCTCTCTCTCTCTCTCTCCTCTCTCTTCTCTCTTCTCTCTCTCTCTCTTTCTCTCTCTCTCTCTCTTTCTCTCTCTCTCTCTCTTTCTCTCTCTTTCTTTATCGCCCACATCAGTAGCGTGTATGTACATATGTAAAAATTCCCAGAAGTTTCAATAAGACTCTTTGTGTTATGAGTCACACGTTTGCGTACATGTTCAAATGTTTGTTATTTCTGTTATTATTATTTTCTTGTTTTTGATTGTTGTTATTGTTATGATTATAAATTTAATGAACGGGCATCGGAAGACGTTAAGTGGGCCGTGGGGAATGTGGCGGAGGAAGGAAAATGGAAGAATAGAATGAATGAGGAATTGTGAAGAAAAAGTAGGAAAGAAAATAGATAGATATATGGAATAGTAGTTGGTTGTAAGAAAACGATAATGGATTGTTAAAGCAGATGGTTAATTACAATAGTAGATTAGGAGAATGTGAAATGAAATGCTAGGATTAAGAATAATAAAGGTAAGGGAGTGTGTTTAATACATCGTCCCGATAATAGACAATTCATTGGTACCACGCATAAATACGAACCCACTCCAAAAAAAAAGTGTAAGTGACTGTGACTTAACTCATAACACTCGTACCAGATTTATGCTGTCATTTGTGTGCTGCATGATATGTGTGTACACAGGTTGGTCGTACGTGTGTCGCCTCGTCCGAGGGGCACACACGTGTGTGTGTGTGTGTGTGTGTATGTGTGTGAGCGTGCGTGCGTGCGTGCATGCGTGCGTGCATGCGTGCGTGCGTGCGTGTGTGTGTGCGTGCGTGCGTCTGTGCGTATGTGTATGTTTGTTTTTAATGTGTAAATGTATTAGTGTGAAATAATGTTTCTTACTTACCGGCTAACAATTCAATGTAAAGTAGTCCCTCATGAAGAACGAGAGAAAACGTAACAGTTACATTTTTGCCTCGTTTTCTTTGGAGGTGAAGGGGGTAACTAAAGTTTAAGACTTATTTAGTTTGTGTAGAGTACAAAATTAATGAAACTTAAAAAGATTAAAAGGATGAAAACAAGGGAGCGCGGAATTTATTCACAAACCAGTTCATATTATAGGAATTTTAGTATTAATTGTCACCATGAATGACGGTTTGTAGAGAATGAGGTGGAAAAGAGAAGAACTAGTTATGATTTTAGCCAAAACGACAAAAGAAACAATGGAAAATGGACGAAAAAACATACAGCTAAATTTCTGTTCAATTCAACCTCAACCCATTGCTGATCATCAGTATCATTGTGCAATGTATTGCATTAAATTCCATTCAGGAATTAACCAGACTCTTGGCTGATTGAAGATTGAAGGTCTTCCGTATTGGTGTACCTTTTGGTATATTGTATGTTATTGTTTATCCGTGTTTATGTCATACGAAAACACTATTTAGATATATGTATACATCAACAGGAGAACATTTTGATTATAGAATCACTTGTTTTTAGTTATCAATCATCGTTATTGTTGTAGATATTGTTGTTAGTGTTTACTACGGTTCGTGATAATAACGATGATAATAAAAATGATAATAATGAAATAATAATAATGATAATAATAATAATAATAATGATAATGATAATGATAATGATGATAATGGTAATAGTAAAAATGATAATGATCATCATCATGATCATGTTCATGATCACGATGATAACAACAAAAATAATAATGATAGTAATAATAATAGTGATAACGATATTAGTACTAACGATGATAATGATAAAGATAAAATGCTGATGATAATTGTTACTATTATTGATGTTGTTATTGTTGTTAATGTTATTTTTTTTATAGTAATAAGTATTATCATTATTGTTTTTGTTACTGTTACTATTATTGTTTTTTATTATTATTATTATTATTATTATTATTATTATTATTATTATTATTATTATTATTATTATTGATATTACTATTATTATTATTATTATTATTATTATTATTATTATTATTATTATTATTATTATTATTACTATTACTATTACTATTATTATGATTATGATGATCATCATTATCATCATTATTATTATCGTTGTTGTTGTTATTGTTATTATTATTATGATGATGTTAAGGATGATGATGGCGATTACCATCATTATCATTATTATTATTGTTATTTTTATTATAATAATAATTATTATTGTTGTGTTGTAGTTATGATTATAATTATTATTGTCGTTGAGTTGTAGTTTTATTATTATTATTATTATTATTATTATTATTATTATTATGAGTATTATGAGTATTAGTATCATCATCATGATCATCATCATCATTATCATTATTGTTATTGTCATTATTATTATTAATATTGTTATCAATATTGTTATTATTAATATTGTTACTATTGTTACTATTGTTTTTATTATTGTTGTTGTTGTGTAATCATCCAGAACGGACGTGATTCTAACGCATAATCCTATTACAACAATTCTAGCCAAAGTACCAGGCACGCGCGTAACCTTGCAAGGTTGTCCAGAGAGCCCAAAACCGCAGGGAAAAAAGCCCTGTTGCCTCGCTGTGTCCTAGCCGCGAGTGTCCCGCCGCATACCAGAATGATCCCTTGTCCTCTGTCGTTGGGAGAGTCCTTCTTAAATGGCACCGTTGTTGCTACGTGTCCACTTTTCCTTTTTTTCAATCTCGGGTACCTTTACCCCCCTCCTTCGTCCTCCCTCGTCCTCCCTACCTCTCTCTCCATCACCCTTCCCTGCCCCCTCCCTCCCCCGGCCTTCAACCGTTACAGATGGTGTTTGTCGCCGAATAATGGGCAGGTCTTTTACCATATAAGTGAGTATGAGGGATTGACCGAGTTGAAAGGACTGGCCGAGTAACTTCATTTTGTTGGCAGGCCCTGGCGCAGGTTAATCACAGAAATGCTATTCAGTTTTGATTGTTTATAAAATATAATTTTCTAGTTCATTTACCTGGATATATGTTATGAGATTAAGTAGGTGGTCGGTTCATGGGTTGAGGTTTAAGTTCTTATAAGCTTTGATATCAGACTCAATTCTTCATCTTAATGTATTGATAAAGTTTAACGTAAACGAACGGTGTGCATGTGTGCGTTACTATACATAGATTAACATGTTTTTATAATGTATTTTCATTTTAAGGGTAAAAACACGTACAAGCTCGAAACGATTACTTAGAATAACGCTCATTTCCCCAAGGCGCTGCTTTTTGTGCTTCTCCTGAAGTATGCGACTCGACGGGCGCTCGTCCTTGAAGAGCAGGATGAGCAGGACATCCAAATTAGTTTTGCAATTCGCCTTCTGCCTCTAATTCACCTGCTGACTGCTCGAGTGTGGGGAGATGGGAGTGTGTCATATGCAAAGTCAGCTGTCCTTGGGGCGGACCTTTGTATTCGTCATACGGGAAGCTTCGTATTTTTAGGTGTAGGTGTGTAGTTGGATAGATTTTTTTTCTTTAACTTTAACTTCCGTAAAGAGTGAAGTGTGATTATTTGTTCACTGATGTAATTATGTATTTGATGAAGGCTGATTTTTGCTTTAGTTTAAATGCCAAGTACCACGTAAATGCGTTCTTTTATCTCGAGATATTATGCAAGAGCGAACGATTGCTATTTATTGATGTAGTATATATTACACCTTCAAGAAAGGAGACTAAACCAAACTTTGATTGCATGTTACTATATCAGTCACGAAAATTCGGCCGTTGGTGCTCGGCATATCAAGTGTCCTATAGTACGTGCATGGATATCGTATTTGAATTTAACTTTGTTTGGTCTAGTGAGTACCATTTGCAGTGACGCATGTTGTTGTGGGTTTGGTTACGCTTTGTGTTTACCACCGTGGCAAATGACTAGTGTGGATACATTTTCTGTTGTTAGAGCTACGTCGTAATATTAGTATCATCGAAACACAATAAATATTATAGGTGTGAAATACAGTGAATGCGTCTTCTTATATTCTAATCTGATAGGCTACGGGGTGTTATTCTGCTTCTTCGACCTTTTGATAATGTGTGCAGTAGTTTAGTTATGATCCTTAATTACCGTCCTGGCTGCCGACACAGATGACGTCATTCCAGTGCAAATCTGAGATGCAACACAAGTATATTCAAATGTATAAGAAGAGGTATACAGTCCTTTTAAGCACATAGTAGTCGGTCTGAAGGCTGTTTTACATTGTACCTGAAATGTAGTGTTCCCACCATGCTTTGATAGGCTAGAAATTCGACTTTTTAAAAAGTTTAGTTCTGTACTTACCAACCTTATTAACAACACAGACGTAGGCAAGTCATACAGCACATTTGCTGTATGATTTTAGTATCATATTGCAATATTGGAATACAGATTTAACGAGTAAATGTTGTAGTGCATCTATTTAGTAAAATCTTTCCATGATTCTTCATATGTTCATCCACCGTCATGTTGCCTGCCCAGGGTTTGTTATATTAATATTAGATTCTGAATTATAACATGATATTATAATCCGAATAAGTATACCGTCTATTACACCAATTGATATGAGATAGTTACATAGGTCTTCATATCTCATGATAGATGGCCGGAAAGGCTTGTGCTTAGGAATATTATGTATGTGTTCCCTTATATTCTTCATTGCAAATTTTGCTATTATCTTGCATAACCCGTTGATGTAATTTTCCTGTGGAAACGTCACCTTGCCTCAGCTTTGAGTATTTATTGGGTTTCCTTGCAAGAGATTCGGTAAAATATAAAATGCTACCAAGATGTAAACCAAAGTCTTGACTCATATAGGTAACCACTTGACTCATATAGGTAATTTTCCTGATCATGTGTCGGATTTTCCAGCGTGCGATGGCATCCACGCAAAATGTATAACACATCTTCGCAACATGGGCTAACTCTGATTTCACTTGCAATATTTACAGCATCTTGATCGTGATTATTCAGAGCGGTGAGAGCACTCTGCTAGTCGCAGGTAATTACTCCCGTACCTTGATTTAGTAGGAATCCTATGGCTAAAGGTATTCATCGACTGTTGTAAATACTGGGTAGTAGATCCCGTAGAAATATTCAAATAGAACATAGTGTTAAAAAGCCTGGATTATTATCAAGTGATCCTCTATACTGATTTAGATTGTGATTGTTTTAGTTTATTATGTTTCATATTGGGGAAATATGAAATGTACTTGATTACATTCTTACATACGTAATTTTCTCCTCGTTTGCCTGAGGGACAGCTCGTGTCCGCAGGTATCCTTCCGTCTCACTTTCCTTCCTCATGAGCTGTATGGTGGTATTATGATGCGTCCGGAGTTCGGAATGGTCATTATCTTCCTGCTTGTCGGACGCCACCCACCCCCTCCTCTTTCTACCCCCTCCCCCGGCCCCGCCTACCTTGCCCTCCTCCCTCCCCCACGGCGTCACCGCTTCCTCCTTCCGCTCCCCGCGCGACCACGCTCCGCACGTCGGCTTTTTGTGATTCATTACCTCAAGCACTCTCCCCCCTCCCCCCCATCTCACCCCGCTTCCTCTAACCCTTATTTTCACCCACACTCCCCCTTCCCCTTGCTCTCAGTCCCCCTCCTAATCTTCCTTACTCTCCCCCGTACTCTCTACTCCTCCCCTCCGCTTTCCTCTCGTCTCCCCCTTCCCTTACTCCCTCCGCCTTACTCTCAGCTCCCCCTCTTACTCGTACCTCGCCTGCACTCCGTTTATGTTGGACAAGTGTCTGTGAACTTTCATTCTGTTCGTAGTCTGAAAATTATTTGCCAGGTGTTCTGAGTTAGAAAGGTTAGGTGATTATGCTGGTCGTTGTACCCGATCCTTTGTTCAGGCACAACTATCTGACGCATTGACCTCTCTCTCTATCTATCTGTCAGTCTCTCTTTTTCTCTTTTTCTCTTTATTTCTTTCTTTCTTCCCCCTCTCCTCCTCTCTCTCCCATTCTCTCTCTCTCTCTCTCTCTCTCTCTCTCTCTCTCTCTCTCTCTCTCTCTCTCTCTCTCTCTCTCTCTCTCTCTCTCTCTCTCTCTCTCTCTCTCTCTCTCTCTCTCTCTCTCTTTTCTCTCTCTCTCTTATTTTTTTTCCTTTCCCCTTTTCCTTCTCGTTTGCATTCTGGCAAAATAGAAAGGAAAATGAGGAACACAAATAATGCGATTTCGACACACCGGATATTATTGTTTACGACAGTCCTCTTACCCCCGCCCGAACTCTCTCGCCATCCATTATTTCTAACCCTTTGCCTCTCACCTTCGCCCTTTATCCCACAAACGCGAGTTTTGTGGCTTTTATCTACGCTTTTCATTATCCTTCAGTGCAAGAGCGGTTGTCTCTGGCCTTCTCGGACATACCAGTTGTTTGTTGTTTGTCTTTCTTTTGTCCTGTTTACTGTATTTGGAGATTTCTTTTCATGTTGTGTTTTCTTGTATATTTTATTCTGTCGGAATGATGACATTATTGTCGAAGTAAACGAGAAAGTCGCCGTCTACATACACGAATTAATTAATTATTTTTTTACGTTACGATTTGCCTAATCACGGAATCCCTTTGTCCTTACACAATTGGCATCACGAATAAGCTGGTGTCGTAAGATCCTTCTGACGACATACAGATCGCCTTTCCTTCCTATGTGTTGACACGAGGGCAGCGGGAAAGTTTCCGGACTTTGCGCGACTCCCCCCCCCTCCCTCACCACCATCCCTCCTCCGTGCGTCGTCTGTTTCCTTCGCGGACAGAGCACTATTATGGGGAAACCTTGAGAAGTGGTCTATACGGGTTTGTTTATTTGTTTTTTTTTTTTTTTTTGTGTGTGTGTGTGTGTGTGTGTGTGTGTGTGTGTGTGTGTGTGTGTGTGTGTGTGGTGTGCGCGTGCGTGCGTGTGCGTGTGTGTGTTTGCGCCTATGTCAGTGTCTGTCATTGAGTCTGTGTAAGCGCACCTACATACGGTTAGCTTGGTCTATTATTTTAGGCAGGGAGACGGATGGACTGTCTGCCTATCTATCAGACATGTACTCAACGAGGCAGTTTTTTCATACGCCAACAGGGAGGCCAGATTCAGTATGGCAGACATATTGTCGCGACTCGCTCGCAGGAGCAATGACGTATGCAGTGTCATGTTCCGGTAACATGTGCGCTGGCGAACCTAATATATCCAAGGCTTGGGGAAAATATCACACTGAGAGAGAATGGCAGGAACTCTCCCTCCCTCTTCCTCTCTCTCTCCCTCTCTCCCTCCCTCTCCCTCCCTCTCCCTCCCTCTCCCTCTCCCTCTCCCTCTCCTCTCTCTTGCCGCCCCTCTCTCTCCTCTCCTTTTTTCCTCTACTTTCCTCTACTTCTCTTCTCTACTTTCCTCTTCCTCCTCTCCCTCTCGTCATCCTTTCCTCTCATTCGCGTCCTTATTCTTATTATCCTTCTTCCTGCCTCTCCCCCTCTCCATCTTTTTCTTTCCCTGCCTCCCAGTCTTCTTCCTCTCCCTGTGTGTTTGTATGTTTGTGTAATCTTGGCAGCCGGCTTCCCTTTGTATACCATGGAAGGGACAATAATGATGGTGTGTCAGTCTATGCAGCTTGATTCTTGCCGGCGGCTATGTCAGTGTAAACATTCTCATGGCGCATGGGGGTGTTTAAGTGTGTGTGTGTGAATATCGGAATGTGTTTGTTTGTTGGAATTTGGGTGTCGAGGATTGGCACATGATTTAATCTGAATCATGTATTCATGAATCGATATTCTGAGCCACAGCTTTAACCTGTCTACAGATTTCCTCCGTGGAATCAGTCTCGACAAACTTCTAATGAAAAAGCGGCGCGACCAGAGCCACATGCGCAAGGGGACGTGGCGGCCGCGGCAGTTAGGCTGGTAATGGCAGGCCCGGGGACCATGGGAGACCAGGGGAACCAGAGGGGGGGGAGGCAGAGGACCAGCGGGGACCAGAAGGGACTAAACAACTGCCTCGGTATTACCACGTGATGCCTGGGGGCGTGAGGTGTTCCCACGCCTACTTCGACCTTGGCTGGTGCTGATTCGGGGATGTAGGTTAGCAGGCCTGGCGATGGACTTCGCTATCAGGGCAATCGTGACTCAGCGATTAACGTTGAATGTTTTTTTCTTTTTTATTTAGTGCTTGGGACTGCGCGCAGGGAACCCAGGGAGTGCTGCTGTCGAATATCAGCACCTCACATTTACTCATCTACCAGGAAAAGGAACATCATCATTACCACCTCAGAAAGTCCTTTCGTCCTAGCTCACTTATACCGGTACGACTGAGCAATTATTTATCGATCCACATAATACTGGAAAGAGCTTTCCTTGAGGGCTTTCCTTGGAGCACCCAGATCCTGCCGGCTAATATTAGCAAGTGTTCGTGTTAGCAAACCGGACACGTCGCCCAGCCGAGTGTGTCCCGCACTTGGTCGCGGACCTGTGATATTTACGGATCATGGATTCGCATGCTCTTTGTTTATGCTTCCATTTTTATCTCAGCCAAGGTGGACAGACCTTTGCTTCTGAACTGTTCTTCGCGTGTTAGGAAACGTTTTGGCTGTTATGCAGTGGCGGAGGGGTTAGGCAGCCACCAAGGCCGCTCGCACTGGCTCTGTGGCTACGTCTTTGCGGCGTGGCGGCTCGCTACCGTATGTCCACGAAGACAGGAAGAACAAACTTTGAACGAGTCAGTTGCACGCTTTCGAAACCATCAATTCCAACGTTCGTGTAAAGCATGACTGACCTTTTTTGTCCGAAATGAGAGAGCCTCGTGATGGAATCTCCCACTCGCCGTATCTTGGGCGACATGATCCCCATCAACAAGAGATATAGCCGTTGTTGTGTAGCTGCGCCGCATCCCCGATCACTCTATACTTAGGAAGTCATATTAAGTAGGCGGAAGCATGAGGAGGAGGATGTTGTGTGACTTGATTTTTTTATTCATTTTTTTTTTATCTTTAGAAATGGGTTTCGATTTTGTTTTGTTTACAATTGTATTGTATTGATCTGAAATATTAGGAGTGGATTTGTAATATGGTATAGATTACGATATTTGATTATTATTAGGCTACATTTTTTTTTACTGAGTGCAGTTCCTTGATAATCTATTGATGCCTCGCACTGCTCTTACCAGATAACAAGTTGACGGTCCTAAAGGGTAGAAAGCGACCTACAGGGCGCGACAGAGTAATAAAAAGTACTGTAAGTTCCTTCTCATGAGACCTTGTCTTGAGAAGCGGCGCCAAGAAACCTTTTTGTTGCAGTCCTGTTGCAAATGTGCCTTTGTGCTTTGTGTTTCTCAGCCAGTTTCCAGGTATTGCCGATTGCAGAGGTTGTATTTCTTCGTGGCGGCCATTTTTTTCGGGCCGAGTTACCTCACTGTAATCGGGTCAGAGGTTGCGAGTGTGTCTATGTATTCAGGTAGATGGTTTGTGTGTGTGTGTCTGTGTGTGTGTGTGTGTGTGTGTGTGTGTGTGTGTGTGTGTGTGTGTCTGTCTATTTGTTTTTCAGCCTTTTGTTGAGTGTATCTGCGAGTGTGCCTTTGTACACATGGACACACACACACACAAACAAACACACACACACACACAACACACACACACCACACACAAGCACCCACACACACACCACACACACACACACACACACACACACACACACACACACACACTACACACAACACACACACGCACACACCCACACACACACACAGACACACACACACACGACACACACACACACACACACACACACACACACACACACCCACACACACACACAACACACACACACACGCTCTCTCGCTTTTCCTCTCTCTCTCTCTCTCTCTCTCTCTCTCTCTCTCTCTCTCTCTCTCTCTCTCTCTCTCTCTCTCTCTCTCTCTCTCTCTCTCTCTCTCTCTCTCCTCTCTCTTCTCTCTCTCTCTCTCTCTCTCTCTCTCTCGCTCCACACGCACACGCACGCACACACACACACACACACACACACACACACACACACACACACACACACACACACACACACACACACACACACACACACACACACACACACACACACACACACACACACACACACACACACACACACACACACACACACACCACACACATATATATATATATATATATATATATATATATATATATATATATATATATATATATATACCACACGCAAGTAAGAGGTGGGGGGGTGGGGGTGATTGAGAGCGATGGAGGGGAAGGAGAACTTTCGTAAACAATGATATCCGGTGTGACAAGATCTTATTATATGTGGTTCTAATTTTCCTTTCTAGTTTAAGGAGAAAGAAGGAGAAGGAAAACGAGAAGGAAAAGGGGAAAGAAATAAAGAAAATAAATAGAATAGCCAGAGAGAGAGAAAGAGAAAGAGAGAGGGGACGGAGGGAGGGGACAATCACAAAGATACCCAAACAAACAACATCAGAAGAATCTGACTTGCAGGTAGAGAGAAGGAAAACAGGCGAGAAACAGCTACCTGGGAAGCGAAACGATTCCTGCTGAATGAGGCGATCAGTGCGCCATTCGGAAGCGCCTCATGCCCGGGCCGAGCATCCCGCCCAGGGAAGGGAAAGAGCGCCCGACGCCCTCAAGCGGAACGTGAAACAGCGAAAGCGGATTGAATTAGAAATGAGAATCATAATTGGTACGTGTTAGCAGCGAGCCTCAGTGCTTTGCCTCCGCCCACGGATATCCTGACCACGCCCGTCGCTCCCCTCCTTACCTGTGATTAGTCATCACGCCCCTCTTCACGCCCATGCCTCATTCACACGCCCATTGTTCACACTAGGCACACCAAATGGAAATTCATCGAGGCGTAGAGCCAAGTTTGTGTAAAATCACCCTATTAGAATGTTTTGCTTTCTGACTTGGATATATATATGGTGTCACATTTTTATCTCTATTGTAAAGAAACGATTTCTATTTTTTTAATAGTGTGATATTGAAAAAAATCTATGCGAGCATTAAAATACAGTCACATTTTTTCTTGTCTTCGTATTTTTCGTCTTGTCCAGCTCACGACACATCAAGGGGCCGACAATATTCGTATTCTTAATCACAGTCTACGGGCCTGAGAGAGTGACCGCGGTCGTGTGGCTCCCTCCATTGTTTCTCTTGATTGACGCTCGGGACTTTCACTGGATTCTTGGGGGCGTTTGAATGACATAGAAAAAAGAGTAACCTGGTTTCGCTTTTTTGTGTGTGTTTTTGTTTGATTTGGTTTGTTCTCGTTTGTTTATGTTTGTTTCATGCTTTTTTGTGTTTTGTTTTTCGTTGAGGTTTTTGATGTTTTGAAGGTGTGTGGTGATGAGTGTAATCGTATTTGGGTAATTTGATATTTGTATTTTGTATGCGCTCGTATTCGCGTGGCCTCGAAGTGTCTGTGGATCTAATGGTGTATCGAAGGCCGCGTTTTTTTTTAGACTTTTTTATTTGTTCATTTCAGATTGATTACCTGTGATTACATCCTATGAATTATGTATATTCTATAGGGGCCTCGTTAGAGAAATCATCTTAAGGGTGGAATTACATTGCTACTGTGACCAGTCATGTTACAGTAGATAATTCAAACAGTCATGTTACATCATCTAAGTAAAGCCATATTAGGCCAAACAAGCCAGGGGTTGGTGGGAGGAGGAAGGGAGGGAGGGAGGGTCAGAGGAGCAGCAGGGGTAAGTATAGGGTAGGATATGGGTAGGGAATTGGATGCAGTATGGGTAAGGGTAGGGTAGTGGCAGGGTATGGGGAATGGCAGTAGGGAGGTAAGAGTAAGGTAGTAACCAGTGTGAGTATAGACCGGGTATAGGCAAGGTAAGACGTAGGGGAGGAAGGGAGGAAGAATGGGTGTATGGGTATGGCATGAGCAGAGGGCGCAGGGCATGCGGACAAGAGGGCGGGGCAGGTTCCTCTTACACTGGAAGCTGAGGTGCTTGCCGTGACCTGAATGTTAAATGGCTTGGATTATGCACTCTCGCCTGGCCTGACACCCGCGCTTACCTGGCCGGGGCTCGCTCGGCCTCGGGAACGTTGTTTGGGCGGCGGTGGTAGGCCTATTTGGTGTAATTTGGCGCTGCTCTTGTTGGTATTATCTTTTTTCGGAAGTATATTTTGCGGCTGAAGTGATCTGTTTTTTTTTTTGGGGGGGAGAGGATTGAGTGTCTGAGAGAGAGAGAGAGAGAGAGAGAGAGAGAGAGAGAGAGAGAGAGAGAGAGAGAGAGAGAGAGAGAGAGAGAGAGAGAGAGAGAGAGAGAGAGAGACAAACAGGAAAACAGACAGACAGACACAAACAGACCGCTTTATCCCACGACTTTATCCCCCGGGAAGGCCGTCCGCACCAGCGCTCGGCGACACGGGAATCCTAAGCAAGACATCCTCCAGGAGATCGGTCCTCCAGGAAGCCTTGCCATGACGCCATTGTTATTCCACCGTGGCATTCGCGTCATGCGGCCGGGTTCTCTCAAGGGCACGGCGGCGGCGACTCTCTTATCCTCGGGACACTGCCGTCTCATCCCGCATCATCCTACGAGAACTCGTCCTATATTTACGCACGCTCCTCTTCCTGCTTCTTCTCTTTTTTTCTTTTCCTTTTTATTATTCTGTCTCCTTCACCATTACCGTCTCATTCTCCTCCTCCTTCTCTTCCCCTCCTCCTCCTTCTCCTCTCTCTTTTTTGTACTCTTAATTACATCACTCGTCACCTCCCACTATTTTTATAAGGAACATCTCTCTCGCTCTCTCTCCCCCTTTATCTCTCCCTTTATCTCTCTCTCTCTCTCTCTCTCTCTCTCTCTCTCTCTCTCTCTCTCTCTCTCTCTCTCTCTCTCTCTCTCTCTCCTTCTCTTTCTTTTTCTCTTTCTCTCTTTCATGCAGGAAATCCTTCTTGGTTTTCATCTTCCTGCTAACACGAGCGAGTCATCACACTAACGAGTATAGCCCACACACTTACGCAGGCAACATGTTGGTCACACTTTGTTTTCTTCTCTCTTCGGTAATTCCCTTTTTAGGAAAATTTACCAGCGAGCATAACACGTTCTTGGTGTTATTTATTGCAGCTGAATAACACTGACGCAACTTTTGTCTCGGGGATTTTCCATTGCAGGCAAGGTGGTAGAGAGATAAAGTGTGTGTGTGTGTGTGTGTGTGGTGTGTGTGTGTGTGTGTGGTGTGTGTGTGTGTGTGTGTGTGTGTGTGTGTGTGTGTGTGTGTGTGAGAGAGAGAGAGAGAGAGAGAGAGAGAGAGAGAGAGAGAGAGAGAGAGAGAGAGAGAGAGAGAGAGAGAGAGAGAGTGAGAGTGAGTAAGAATGAGAGTGAATATGAATCGGAGTAAGTGTAATTGTGAGAGTGTGTATGAGTGTGGGTGTGTGCGTGAGTATGAGTGGAAGTGTGGGTATGAGAGTGAGTTTGATCCAGTGTGAGTGAGTGTGAGTGTGAGAATGAGCATGTGTCAGAAAGAAAATTTGTGGGAGCTTGTGAGATTGAGAGTGAGTGTGAGTGTAAGAGTGAATATGAGTGTGAGAGTAAGAAAATTACACAGAAATAACATTAAGGGAAAGAGAGAAAAGATCAAGAATGAAAAAGAACAAAAAGAAGAAATACAGAAAAAGGAAGGAAGTGGAGAGAAGAAAGTAAAGAACAAAGATAAGGAAGAAGAAAGTGAGAAATAGAGAGAAAGAGAGTGAGAGATAGCAGAGAGGGAAGAAGTGAGAGGATGGAAGAAAAGGAGAGTGGAAAGAGAAAGAGAAGAGTGATAAAGAGAAAAGGAGGGAGGGAAGGGAGAGAATCAGAGGATGGAACAAGGAGAGTGAGAGACCGTAAAGAAAGAGTGAGAGAGGGGGAAAAGGAGAGAGAGTGAGTGAGTGAATGAATGAATGAGTGAATGAATGAATGGGTGAGTGAATGAGTGAGTGAGTGAGTGAGTGAGTGAGTGAGTGAGTGAGCGAGCGAATGAGTGAGTTAGGGAAAGAGGGAGAGAGGGAGCGAGCGAGTGAGTGAGTGTAGGAAGGAGATACGAACAAGGAAGAAGATACTGCGTAATCTCTTTGATTTTATTATCCACGACAATGAGTTCTGTGAATTATAACTGTACTAAAAACGAGGGAATTCTCCGTAATGGATGTTTGTGTTTTTTGTGTGTATTTTGTGCGCTTCATTTCACTCTTTCATTACAGTCATCATCTTATGTTTTGAAGTTGATTACGTTATGTTATGGCATTCACTTCCGTCCGGTTTTTTATTTTCAGTATTGCGAATTATTCTTATTTTCACTTTCGTGGTTTGTTTGTATGTTAGCGTCGCCGGGGTTTGACTTCATTCGTCCACATGCTATACCCAGTCCCAGTCATTATTTTACGTGTTGCAGTTCCCTGAAAATGAGTTGCAAGTGAAAGCTGTATATTTATATCTTGCATGGTAAGTCTTACCCAGCGCTCCACTCCCTACTCACCCCCACACCCCACACTAGATCCTTAACCCACCCTACCTCCTATGCCCACACCCCCACAAGGCCGAGATGGGCCACTATGAGCCATGAGAACAAGACGCCGACCATGCCATGACCTGTTCTGGGCCGTGGCTGTGCCTGGTGGCTCAGGTGCTCGCTATTCAGGTGTGTGTTGTGCAATCTCACATCTCGCCCGGTGATACATGCTCGCCTTCGGGGGCTGGGCGAGAGGAGAAGGAAAGTGAAGGGAAGGGAAGGAGACAGAATGCGAGAAGAGAGGCTGGGGGAAGGGAGGGGAGGAGGGGAGAGGAGAGGGGAGGATAAACGAGAAAAGAGAAGAGGAAATGAAAGAGGAGAGGAGAGGGGGAAGAGGGGAAGGAAGGGGAGAGGAGTGAGATGAGATGGGAGGAGAGGAGAGAAGAGAAGAGAAGCGAGGAAATGAGATGAGACGAAAGGAGAAGAGAACTGACAAAAACGACACGAAAAGGCGAAAACAAGCAAGGAAAGTAGGAAGGGACACGGGGTTAGAGGAGGGAATTTAAGGAGAGGAAAGAAAAAGGGAAGAGTAGAGAAGGGGAAAGAGAAGAGAAAGGGGAAGAACAGAAGACGGTGGCGAGGCCCTAGCAAGGATGGTTGTGTGCTGTGCCGTCGTATTCTCGTCAGCGAGTGTGCGTCGTGTTCCTAAGAGTGAGGCTGTGTTTATGTTTTCATGAGGGCGACGCTTCAGGTATGAGGCAGGCAGGGTAGTGTTGCGGCCTGGTATTACTAGTTTCGAAATACAGCGTGTTGGCTGTGGTCATTACGAAGCTTTGTTTTGCATACACTAAAGAGATTATTTTATATTTATCTTATATAAATATATTTTATTCAAATCGCACTAGCATTCTGTCTGACGTCGGGTTCTGTTTTCAAAGGAAAATCTTTGTCCTCGGCGAAGAGCGGCACATATATGTTGGCACGATTTAAGTATCCTGTGCGACGGAGACGTGACTTGCGCCCAGTTCTGTGTATCAGGGACGAATAATGTTATTCATC
>NC_051399.1:27265287-27282787 GCF_015228065.2 Penaeus monodon
AGAGAAATCAGTTCCTGTGTTGTAAAGTAAAGCATTATGGTAATGAGGGAAGTGTATGCACGCGCTCAGCTGGTAACTCTTACCCGCCTGGGGACACTTGCGCCTGGTGCCTGGCCCTGCTGTGCACGTAGCTATCCGATTCAATATGTGCCTCGCTATATACGTGGCTTTGGAATTTTTTTTGGTTTTTTTTCCCCCCCCTTATTTCGCTTATTTTCTCACGTTCGTCTGCTCTCCACTATTTCGTTGAGAGATTATGAGGCGCGGCCCTTTTTTTTCGCCGCGCACGCTTAAGCCCTTTGGGGCCGTAAAAGGAGAGCCCTTTGTCAAAACTCCCCATTTTTCCCTTAATTGTTTCGTGTATACGGTGTCACCTTGCCTGCGCGCTGTGAGAACGGACGGCGGGAGGAGGAGGAAGTTGGGATTGAAGGGACGCGTAATCTTTCTTTTCTATTTCCTGTTCCATCTCCCTCTCCACTTTATCGATCTGACTATCTGACTATCCTTTCGGGTCTATCAAATTCTTCTATCTTTTTTTTGCCTCTCTCTTTTGTTTTCTCTTTTCTTTTCTCTCTTGCACTCCCTCTCTTTCTCTTCTTCCTCTTCCTCTTTTTTCCTCTTCCTTTTCCTCTTCCTCTTCCTCTTCCTTTTCCCTCTTCCTCTCTTTTCCCTTTTCTCTCTCTCTCTCTCCCCCTTCTCTCTTTTCCTCTCTCCTCTTTTCTCCCCTCTCCTCTCTCTCTTTCTCCCCTCGCTCTCTCTCCCCTCTCTCCCTCCCACCCTCCCTTTTCCCCCCTCCCTCTCCCTCTCCCTCCCTCCCCCTCTCCCCTCCCCTCTCCCCTCTCCCTCCCCCCTCCCTCTCCCTCCCTCTCCCTCTCCCCCCTCTCCCTCCCCTCTCCCTCCCATATCTCTGTCCTTTCCCCTCATCCTTGTCTCTCTCCCTCCTTCCTCCCCTCTCCCTTCTCACCCAATCCCCTTTTCCTAAAGGGCATTTTCTGCTCCCCTCATATTTCCTTCGACAGAAAACTCAACCCCACCTACAAAACTCATTTCTTTTCAGCATGCGCCACTTGGTGCTCAATTGATGATAATCCCCAGGCCATTTTTTTTTTTCAAGCCACCGAATAAAGGTAGCCCTTTTCTCGAAGTCCAGCATGATTGAATGGCAAAGAGAATTTAACCTGTTGCTCCCGGGGGCCCGGGGAAAGGGCTTCGTTGTTTTCCCCGTAAATTCCCGTATCGTTTTTCCCGGGCAGAACCGGACTCGATGGGGTATGGCGGGCATATCGTGACTTTTTGCCGGGTTGGGGGACAAATCGGGCACCGTTTTGCGAGAAGGAAAGTCTGTAGGGCGAGGGTCCCGTACGATGACCCGTCACCATCCTGTTGGTAGCAGCAGATGTGTCGTGGATGTGTTGTGATGACTCCTCTCTACGGCCTCCCTCCCTTGCGTTATTTAGGGGCCCCCTTAAGGTTTGGTTTAAACTGCCGGATTCCGCACAAAGAGGGGCTATTTTTCCTGGCCGCAGGGGGCGGGGCCACCCAGGTGGCGTTTGAGGGGCCCGGGGTCTGCCCGCTTTTGGACAAACCCTCATTAAAAGCCTTTCCGCTCTTTAATGGCATTAAAAATACTATTTCGGTTTTCGGGGAAAACGGGAAAATTCCGTTTTTGGGTTTTTCTTCCTAGAGGGCGTTTTTTTGTCTGGCATTTATTTAAAGGGGAGCAGCTTCATGAGCGATGAAAAGGAGCGCGACAGCCGGGACCCCCCGCAGGGTCCGGGCCGCGCGACGCCCCAAAGTCCCTTTGGGACCAGGGGCCCGGGCGCAAATGACCCTATGGGCAGAACGTGATCGGGGGGGGGCCCTTTTCCCTTCCTCCCTCCCCCTTTGGGGGTCGCCCCGGCCCAAAGCCTTTCGGTGCGCGGGCGGGGGGGGGGGGAAGTGGGAACGGGGCATTTGAGGTGTTATCAATAACCTGCTGAGGTTCTGGGCTGTCTACTTGCGTCAGGGCTGCCTTTGTGCGTAGCGTGGGAAGCAGGGGGGAAAATGTTTTATTTATCACATAAAACCCAACCGTATGTAGGTTATTTTGTGTACCTTTGTGCGAGTTAACATTATGTAACATATGTTTTGCCCTTATGTTTTTACGAGAAAAAATTTGTTGCGTTTGATGTATTGGCCATTAAGTTAGCATTGATTTTGGGGGAAAATTTCGGGAAGCTTTAAATTTTTGGCCCGATAAATTAAAAGAAAGGGTTTGATAATTTTAATCGTTAAGTAAACGTACCCCCGACCAAAATTCTACATCCACGCCAGGGAAAGCATTATTTCCTTTGGAATCCCTTTTTATTAACATGCATACCAATCCCCGGGTCCCAGCCCAATTCGGTTTTTCTTTGATAAAAATTTCTTTTCAGAAACGGATAAGAGATTTCACAATGAGTAATAAGCGTGGACAATAGCCAGAGCGGCAGCTGTGGTGGCCAGTATTTGTGTCTCAGTCGGTGCCCACACCTGTTGGCTCTCACATGCTCGGCCTGCCATGTCTCGAGATGTTTGCTCCAGGCTCTAGTCCTTATGTTTTTGTTGAAAAGGGGAATTTGATGGAAGTGCTTATAAAAGTGATGGCTTCATCTTTCGCCCACATTGTAGCGTGTGACTCCCCGAGCGGGTACAGAGACAAGGTCTCAGGCTGGTACGACATGGCGCCCGTGCTGGCCGTACGAACGTGGAGCCTCGTACCCTGATCTGAAAGGTCCGCCCCTACGGGAGCCACTCCAGGATTACCTACGCCCCTCCAGGGACTCCCACAATGAGGGCTACGGCCCGTCCCGCCGGAGGAGCTACCAGGACGAATCGGCGCAGTACTTCGTGCGAGCGAGCCGCTCCTCCGGCCGCCCGCACGACCCGCCTCGCAGGACCAAGTCGTCGGCCGCCATCAGACCGTCTGAGTTTTTGCGCTCACGGGACTTTTTGGGGAAACTCCCCGAGTCCTGTTTTGGGGGAGATGATGGGGGCGCCTCGTTGGGGATTTGGGGGCCCTTTAGCGTCAGGGAAACCCTACAAAGGGGCCACAGGTGCCCCTTTAATTTCTGTACGTCCCCGGCTTGGGGTTTTCCATTTCCCCCCCGCCAAACCGTCAGAAATTTTCCCCCCCCGCAAATCATTTAACCCGGTTTGGGCCCACAGTAAAACAAAGTTTTTATTATCATTCAAATATTTCATTCTAACTTTATCCCGAGTCAGGTACATTGTTGCTTAAATCGAGATCATTTTTAAATAACGTCACGGCCACGGCGCTCGTAACCGAGGCCCATGAGCGAGCAGGAACTAACGCGGTGAACTGTTTAGGAAACTGACATGGGAAAGCGTCCCCCTCCCCGGTACTGTGTATTTTTTCATGGGGGCAAAGTGGGGTTTCCCCCAAAAATAGTTGTATTTTTACAACATAGGCTTTACCCCATGTTAAGTACTAGTAAACAAATAGAAAGAAATGAAAGGGTTTCTCCGAGACAACTCCTGACCATGAATGAGATACTGAAGGTCTCCATTGACCGCGCTGTAGAACTATCCGGAGCGTGAAGGGTTTGCGGCCGCCGTTCATTCCCCGTAAACGCAATGACTGGCGCGTCAGGTGTCGTTGCCGTAGATTTATGAATCTCATTCCTGAACTTTTATGGCGCACCTTGTTCGAACAGCCTGGCTCTCCTTTTTCCCCCTCTAGGGTTTTGTTTTTTCTGGTTTTTTGAAATTATTGGTGGGTATGGACCAAACACACCCCACACCCCACACACACCCCACACCACACACAAACCCCCACCCACACCACACACACACACACACACCACAAACACACACACACACAGCACACACCGAACACACACACCCCCGACACACACCCCCACACACACCCACACACCGACACACACACGCACACCCACACAAAACCGGGACACCGGGCACACACCCCGCCCAAAACACACCCGCACACTGACACATACAAAACACAAAAACACCGCACACACACGCACACCAACCGACACCCACACCACACACCACGCCCCAAAACACAGGAAAAACCCCCCAAACCCACACACCCCCCAAACCCACACACACACACCACACACACACACACACACACACAAAAAACACACACACACCCCACACCCACACACCCCATACACACACACACACACCCACACACCCCTCCTCTCTCTCTCCTCTCCGTCTCTCTCTCTCTCTCTCTCCCTTTTCCATACCCTCTCTCTCTCTCTTTTTCTCTCTCTCTTGCTCTCTCTCTCTGCTCTCTCTCTCTGCTCTTCTCTGCTCTCTCTCTCTGCTCTTTCTCTCTGCTCCCATCTATCTATTTTTATCTGCTTTTCCTCTCTCTCTCTCTTTTCCCCTCTGGGTCTCTCCTCTCTGCTCTCTCTTTTCCCCTCTCTTTTCTCTGCCTCTGCTTCCCCTCCTCTCTTCTCTCTCTCTCTCTTCTCTCCTTTTCTCTCCTTCCCCTCTCTCTCCTCTCCCCCCTCTCTCTCTCTCTCTCTCTCTCTCTGCCGTCTCTTTTCTGCTCTCCTTCTGCCTCTCTCTCTGCTCTATCTATCATCTATCTATCCCATCTAAACTCTCTGCTCTCCTCTCTCTCCCCCTTTCTCTGCTCTCTGCTCTCTGCTCCTGCTCTCTCTCTCCCCCTCTCTCCTCTTCTCCCCTTTTCCCCTTTTCCTTTTCCCCTCTCTCTCTCTCTCTCTCTCTTTGCTTTTCTCTCTCTTTGCTCTCCTCTCTCTCTTTTCTTTTTCTCTTTTTCTTTGCTTTTCTCTCTCTCTCTGCTCTCTCTCTCTCTCTGCTTTCTCTTCTGCTCCCAAAAAGCCTCTCTCCTCTCTCTCTCTCTCTTTTCCCTGCTCTCTTCTCTCTCTGCTCCCTTTTCCCCTCCCCTCTCTTCCCCTCTTTTTCCTTTTCCCCTCTTCCCCTCTCTCTCCCCCTCTTCTCCCCCTTCTCACTCCTCTCTCGATCTCTCTCTCTTCTCCCCTCTCCCCTCTCTCTTTTTCTCTCCTTTCGCCCCCCTTCTCTCTCTCTCTCCTCTTTTCTGCTCTCTCTCTTTTCCGCTCTCTCCTCTCTCCCTCTCTCTCTCCCTCCCTCCCTCTCTCTCTCTCTCTCTCTCTCTCTCTCTCTTTTCTTTCTCTCTCTCTCTCTCTCGCTCTCTCTCTCTCTCTCTCCCTCTCTCTTTTTCTTCTCTCTCTCCTCTCTCTTCTCTCCCCCCTTCTCTTCTATTCTTCTTCTTCTTCTTTCTCTCTGCTCTCCCTCTCTCTTCCCCTCCCTCTCTTTTTGCCCCTTCTTCCCCTTTTCCCCTCCTGCTTCCTCTCTCTCTCTCCCTCTCTTCTCCTCTCTCTCATCTCGTCTCTCTTTCTCTTCTCTCTCTCTCTCTCTGCTCTCTCTCTCTTTTGCTTTTCTCTCTCTCCCCTGCCTCTCTCTCTCTCTGCTCTCTCTCTTTTCTTCCCCTCTCTCGTCCCCTCTCTTCCCCTCCTCTCTCTCTGCTCTCCTTCTTCTCTCTCTCTCCTTTTCTTTTTCCCCTCTCTCTCTCTCTCTCTCTCTCCTCTCTCTCTGCTCTCTCTCTCTCTCTGCTCTCATCTCTCTCTCTCTCTCCCCTCTCTCTTTTCTCTCTCCTCTCTCCGCTCTCCTCTCCCCTCCTCTCTCCTCTCTCTCGCTCTCTCCTCTCTCCCCTCTCTTCTCCCCTCTCTCTCCTCTCCCCCTCTCCTTTCCTCCTCTCCCTCATCTCTCTCCCCTCTCTCTCTTTCTCTCTTCTCTCTTCTTTTTCTCCCCTCTGCTCTCTGCCCCTCTCTCTCTCTCTCTCCCCTCTCTCTCCTCTTCTTCTCTTTTCTTTTCCCTCTCCTTTTTCTCTCTCTCCTCTTTTTCTCTCTCTCCTCTTTTTCTCTCTCTCTCTCTTTCTCTCTCCTCTCTTTTTCGCCTCTCTCTCTCTCTCTCTCTCCTCTCTCTCTCTCCTCTCTGTCTCTCTCTCTCTGTCTCTCTCTCTCTCTCTCTCTCTCTCTGGTCTCTCTTTTCTCTCTCTCTCCTCTCTCTGCTCCTCTCTCCTTCTCTCTCTCTCTCTCTCTCTCCTTCTCTCCTCTCTCTCTCACTCTCACTCTCCCTCTCACACCCCACACCCACACACACACACACACACCACACACACACACACACACACAACACACACACACACACACACACACACACACACACACACACACACACACACACACACACACACACACACACACACACATGAGCGCGCGCGTGGTTTGATTAAATTAATAATTCGCTTGATCAGACTTTACAGTTTTCTTACCTGTCCAGATATCTGTTGCACATTACGTCATCACGGAATGCAGTAGTTAAAAGTTATCACAAATTCTGATAAACCGAATTCCCCCAACCATTATAACTTCGGCCATTCGTAGATAAGATTCAGTTCCAGAACAGAGCGTCTCAAATTCCCCGGCGCCACTCACTGCCTACTAATTGGGCAGAAGGAAAGGCCTGTTTGTTACTGCGAATAAACGGAGTCCTAGATGTTGAAAGCCTGAGGCGTATATTTTTAGAAACGCTGAAATTCACCGCCAGCTGTCACCTCACCATTTCGTGCGGGAGTTTATTGAAAGAATTAGCATAATTTTTTAAAGAATTTTGTATTTTTGTTTAATTACAGAAGCCCAGATATTTTTTTAGAATTTTTATTTAACGGAGTTCATTAGTTCCCTTCCATTTTAAATTTCTCTTTCTATTGTCGGTGAGAACTAACACGACTGCGAAATGAGCTGACAGATCTGATCAAAATCCTGGCCACAAAAAGGAGAGATGGAGCGGAGGGGGAGAGGAAAAGGGAGAGGAAGAGTGCAGAAGAGTGGGACTGGAAGGGGTTGGGGAGTCGATGGAAGAGGAAAGGGGAAAGGGAGGAGGCCGATCAGAGAAAACACAGTGGATATGAACTCGCAGGAAGGACGATCATTGCGCATTGGTATTCCGGCGGCGGGAACAGCGGTCATTGCAGTGAAACCTCGACGGGGGTGAGGAGAGCGTGCAAGACCGGCAAAAGTTTACTCCGTCCTTCCAAGGATTTTATGACGGCTGCCTTCACGCTACAGCGACGCCCAACGCTGCTGTGTAACGGCGTTGCGCGGCGCCCCTCGTGGCTATGGATGCGCTCGGTTCGGCTAAACGAATTGGCGCGAGGAGAATTATGGGATAGTGCGTAAGTTCTTCCTGGTAATAACGCATTCAGGAGGCGCGGAGCCGGAGTTGTGATGCTGACGCGCGCCCTCCAAAGATAGATAGCCTATGCATCCTCTTCCTTGTTTAGAAAAGGAGAGGATGAAAGGGGGATAGAGAGGTAGCGGCCGGAGCGTGGTTGGCTCTGTCGGGCCTCATGGGTGAGTCAGCAGCCCGGAGAGCCACGCCGCTGCACAAAGAGACTCCGAGTGCCTCTCCTTATCGCCTCCGCCCCCCTCTCGAGCAACCTTGCGTTTCACTCTCTGCGCTCCTCGTGCTTGCTAACCTCCTCCGATCTCCGCCAAGGCACGCATAGAAACTTTTCTTTTTGAATGTGTGTTCGTTGTTGCCATGAAATAACCTGGTCTTTTGTTATTAAATGCTTGACCCAGGGAGGCCAGGCCATTTTTACCAACCATTGACGTTCACTTGATGAATATTTACATCCCCACCATAACTAACTCCGTTGCATCAGTAGCAGAGTTAGCGCGGGAGGAGGTGTCCTCAGACCTCGCTCGATAATTTGCAGGTGTTAGGAGCACCTGGGTTGCTCACACCTGTGTTTATTTTTTAAGCAGTGAATCAACAGTGGGCGTCTTTAGCATCCGAAAAGACGTCATAGAGTCTCGGCCTTGAAGAGAACACTACTGTTTACTGGAGAAGTGCATGAACTGTCTGTAGCGAGAAAGGGATGAATATAAACAGACAAAATCTGGTATACAATATCTCTTCTTGGATTGTCTATTCGGGCGCGGTAGCAGGATACGGTCTACTGTTTTGATTGGTAATTTTTAAAAGGTTAGTGATAAACTCAGATCCAGTCAACAAACTGAATATTTTGAACCTCAAGGTAAGCGGCCCGATATGGCAGGGAGCCAAGTAAGCAAGGGATGCCCTGGATCTGACACAAGAAGTGATATCGTTAGTGTAAGTAAAAGTAGGATATCTTGCTAATTTAAGAAATTTTGGTCGGGGAGTAAGCTCACAGAAAAGGAGGGGAGGCGGAGACGCAGAGGAAGAGAGAGAAAAATTTGGTGAGAATATGAGAAAGAGGGGAGAAAAATGAAATGAAAACTCAGAGGGAAGGGGGATATAGGCTAATAAAGGCAAACTACGAACCTGAGTTTAAAAACAAAGTGAGAGAGAGAGGGAGAGAGAGATAGACTGGGAGAGAGAGAGGGAGAGATAGACTGGGAGAGAGAGAGAGATAGACTGGGAGAGAGAGAGGGAGAGATAGACTGGGAGAGAGAGAGAGAGATAGACTGGGAGAGAGAGAGAGAGATAGACTGGGAGAGAGAGAGAGAGAGATAGACTGGGAGAGAGAGAGAGATAGAGAGAGAGATAGACTGGGAGAGAGAGAGAGACTGGGAGAGAGAGAGAGAGAGAGACTGAGAGAGAGAGAGAGAGAGAGATGGGAGAGAGAGAGAGAGAGAGGGGACTGGGAGAGAGAGAGGAGAGAGAGGAGAGCGAGAGAGAGAGAGAGAGAAGAGAGAGAGAGAGGAGAGAGAGAGAGAGGAGAGAGAGAGAGAGAGAGAGAGAGAGAGAGAGACTGGAGAGGGAGGGAGAGAGAGAGAGACTGGGGAGAGAGGAGAGAGAGAGAGAGAGAGAGGACTGGGGAGAGGAGAGAGAGAGAGAGAGAGAGAGAGAGAGAGAGAGAGAGAGAGAGAGAGAGAGAGAGAGAGATTGTGAAGGGATTTAAGATATGTGAATGTGATGATGTGTCAGGTAGTGTTCAATCCTGTATGCTGCCAGGCGGGTAAGGCGGGCAACAAACAGCACCTGTAAACCTTGAAGTACCGTTGTCGGGCCCTCCCTCTACCTCTCAGGACTATCCGACTATCTGCTCTTCTGTCTCTCTGCCTCCCCCTATTTCGTACTCCTCCCGCCCATGTGTCCTAGTAACTTTTCCTTATTCGTATCAGCGCCTGTTATCTCTCCTCCTTCCGTACTGATCTCAGTGTGTATCGGTATCTCCTATCTGCTAGACTCACTATCTCTTTAACTTTCGAACGTTCTCTCCTTAGCAGTTTATATGTGTTCTTATCTAACGGATTTTTTTTCTGTCCGTTTTCATTTGCATTTTTATCTATGGGGCGGTCATACTGTTTAGCCTCCGTTGTTCCTCCGTTTGAGTGCTCGTTTTCTGTCAATTCACCTCTTCAGTCCTGTTAATCGGTCCTCACAATGGTCACCTCGCGAGTTAGGTCACTCTTTCTATGGCTTTGGGACCTTGGTTGAAGGGCAGAAGCCACGTGCGCGAAGCGGCGGAAGAGGTCGTGCGTGGGGCGTCGTAAGGTGTTTGTAGGTTGGGGGGCGTGTAGGTCGTGTTAATGACCCAGATCCGATGAAAATGATTTTATGGTGGATCGAATACTGGGCAAGGTTGATTGATAGGCGTAAATAGTGGCAGAGTTTGCCGTCACTTGTTCTCTCGTCGTGCACGCCAGAAAGCCACCGTGCGTTGTTTGACAATGCCGAGTGTAAACAGGTACCCGCTCTCGACCACTGTCAATATTGTCCCTCTGAGGTGTGACGGCGTGTTTGCTGTCTTGAGGCTAATTACGGTATCTTTCATAGACTGACTTACATGCACACTCTCTTTCGCTTTCCTCTTTCCTCTCCTCTTCTGTTTCCTTTCTCCTTTCTCTTCTCCCCTCTCGCATCCCCTCTCCTCTTCTATCTACTCTTCTCCTCCATTCTCTCTCCTCGCCTCGTCTCGCCCTCGACTCGTTTCTCCAGTGTCCATCCCTCTACTGTGTCCACTCTTCTCTTCTCTTCTTCTACTTTTCCCTTTTTTTCTCGTCTCTTCTCTTCTCCTCTCTTCTCTTCTTTTCCTTTCTTCCTCTTTAATCTCATTCTTTCCTTCCCTCCCTCCCTTCTCACCCATCCTCTCTCCTGTTCTCCCTCTCAAAATCTCTCTCCCTCCCAGTCTCTCCTTCTTTTCCCTCTCCCTCTCTCTCAACCTTCCCTTCCTCCCGTCTCCCCCCCCCCCTGTTCGCGTTTCATCCTGCATCACCATCCGAAGACTTATTCCTATACTAACATAAAAAATAGGCGGTATCATGTAGCTCCGACAACAGATGTGTGACTGTGGACGCTGTATGTTATATTGTATTACTTTCAGCCTTATAAACCAAATTTGAATATTTCATTAACGCGATTTCTATTTCATAACCACCTGTAATGACCAAGATCGCCACCATACCCTCAGGCTAATTATGCCCATCGTAAGCACCCCCCCCTCTTCCTCCCGGCATTCCAGCCATCAATTCCTTCGCCTTAACTATCACCGCAACATCATCAGCATCACCATCCATCACCATAAAGATCGAATACCAGTGGGAGCGATACCCACCCCGATGCCCCATGCCCAATACATCACCCAATCACCACATCATCGGCATCACCATCCGTCACCATAAAGACTACATATTCATCCCGGAGCCCCAGGATGCTGAGAACCAAGATGCCCAGGACTGCCAATCACCCAGTCACCACAGCATCACCATCCGTCACCATAAAGACCCCAGTACAAGAAATGAAATCCCTCCCTGAGCGCCATGCCCAGTACCAAGATACCGAGTACCACGATGCCCAGCACAGCCATAACTAGGTCCTCCGCCGCCCCAAGACCCAGCTAACTTTCCCCGGCGTTTGTTGCCAGCCTTGAGCATTCGGGGCATTCTTGTTACCGGGTTATTTTGGCTTTTTATGTTTGTTTGTTACGTCACTCCCCTTCTCTTTTGCTAATTATCAGGATTTTTTCCCTCCTCCTCTCTCCCCCTTTCATTCGCTTCACGTCCTTATTTGGCGCGACTTTCCGGGGCCGGTCATTTTCTTGGTAGGGTGAGAAAGAGAATTTCAATCGGTTTGTAAAAGAGAGAGAATTTCAATCGGTTTGTAAAAGAGAGAGAATTTCAATCGGTTTGTAAAAGAGAGAGAATTTCAATCGGTTTGTAAAAGAGAGAGAATTTCAATCGGTTTGTAAAAGAGAGAGAATTTCAATCGGTTTGTAAAAGAGAGAGAATTTCAATCGGTTTGTAAAAGAGAGAGAATTTCAATCGGTTTGTAAAAGAGAGAGAATTTCAATCGGTTTGTAAAAGAGAGAGAATTTCAATCGGTTTGTAAAAGAGAGAGAATTTCAATCGGTTTGTAAAAGAGAGAGAATTTCAATCGGTTTGTAAAAGAGAGAGAATTTCAATCGGTTTGTAAAAGAGAGAGAATTTCAATCGGTTTGTAAAAGAGAGAGAATTTCAATCGGTTTGTGAGAAAGAGAACTGAAATCGGCGTCTGGTTCGCGCGCGTGATGACAGTAGAGTGAGATTTGCACCTGATGACCCAGTCGTATAGATGACCCAGTCCCAGCCTCATCTCTGACTTTTCTGTGTTTTTTTCGCCTTTTTCTTCTCTTTTCTCTTTTTCTTCTTTTATTCTCTTCTTTTTTTCTTCTTCCCTTCTCTTCTCCTTTTCTCTTCCCTTCTCTTACCTTCTCTTCTCTTATCTCTCCTCCGCCCTTCTCTGCCCCCCTTCTTTTTTTCTTCTCTTTTCTTCTCTCTTATCATCTCATTTCTTTTTTCTGTTACCCCCTTCTTTCCTCTTAATTCTTATCATCTGTTCTCTCTTCTCTTCCCTTATCTTATCTATCTATCTATCTATCTATTTTTTCTTTCTCTTTCTCTCCGCGACCTGACGCTAATGCGAGTGTGATGAATAGAGATCCGAATTTGACGTCAGCCTTCGTGCGTGAACTTGGTGAGTCATGGCGTTTAATGGCACAAGCTTCAGTGCCGTAATGAAATATAAGTAAAATCCCAGAGCATTAAGCGTGATCACATTCTTATGCTCTCATTTTCTCTCTCTCATTTATCTCTAATTTCTCTATCTATCTATATATCTATGTATATCTCACTCTCGCTCTACCTCCCTCTCCCTCTACCTCCCTCTCCCTCTTCTCCCCATCCCCCTTCGCTCCATCTTCCTCACTCCCCCTTCGCCCTTTTCTCCATCTCCCTCACTCCCCCTCCGCCCATTTCTCCATCTCCCTCCCTCTCCCCCTCCCCTCCCTCCCTCTTACAAAATCACTCACTCAAGGCTTATCCCCCCCTCCAATTCTCCCCAGCTCCCCACCCTATTTCTTATATGGCCGGGTACGAAGCTCACTCTGGGCAGGGTATATTACCGTAGGGGGTGTATTAGGCGTTGGTAGGGAGGGGTGCGAAATAAGCGGACCAGTTTGTTACCTGTTATACTTGTCTCGTAGTAAAAATATTAATAATAAAATAAAATAAAGATAAAAGGTTTCGCAATGCTTGATTGTTTCCAGCGATCAGGGCAGTGTCGACTCCCGTGTGCTTGGTTACCTGATTATGCCTTCGCTTGTGAAGACCGGGCCAGTTAGATGCACAAAGCCTTGGCGGGGAGGGGCAAAGGGAGGGCAGAGAGGAGGGGAAGGGTAGGGAAAGGGGAGGGGGAGAGGAGAGGAGAGTAGAAGGGGAGAGGAGGGGAGGGGAGAGGAATGGGAGAGGGAGGGGGTAAGCAAGGGCGTATCGGGTCGTCTTATCGCCCGCTCGCTTGCGGGTCGTCCGGTGCTAACGGTGTGGCTTCGGGGTTGCCCTGTTTGGAGGCTTTTTTCTGGTTGCCGGCCTGTTGGTGTTTGTTTCCCCTCCGGAGTGTTGGGTTTGCGGTGCAGGTCTCGGTTGCTTGTCATACTCCTTCGAGCGCCCGTGTGGGGGAACGTCGCCGAGTGATGTCACCCGTGGTGTGTTTGTGTATGTTATCCTCGAGGCGATGATGTCACCCTCGGGCTTATTTAGGTCATCCTTGGGTGCTGAGATCATGGTTAAGGGCAAGTATTTTTGTCGTATCTAATTGGTGTTATTAGAATAATACATGGTCTAATCAGATGAATGATGAGGCACGTGCTTTGAAGCGTGCACCCCAAAGCAGCATGTATAATTATGCAGCATGGTCGAAAAGGTAGCGTTGAAACTGCTCATAAGATATCCAAGGAAACGTAAGGCCATCACCTCCTGCGTCGTCAAAAACTCGTCGTGGTCACAATTAAGCCCCTTTTAAGGCAGTATCATTAGCGGGCACACCCTGTCGACCAGGGCTTATCACGCGGGGTGCAAGCGAGATAAAGTCTGTATCACTGGGTCCTCGCGTAACCACGTCAACGCTCTCCACGCGAGGGAGTCCCGTCGCCCAAATAATGCATGCCTTCAAGTGCGATAGAGCCCGATCGAGGCGGCGGAGGCATGAAATAGATATTAGGGGTCTTTCTGTGTCATCACGGGAGACTTCCACAGCACACCGGCCGAGGCTTTGATCGCCCCCAAGCAGGTCATCGTGCTTGCCGGAGAAAAGGGGCACAAGACTCGTGTGGGCGTGATATACCGTTTGCCTCGGAGCGGAGTGCTGGCCGCGACGGGGACGCTCGCCTGAACCCCGGGAAGGCATCACGGGGGCGAGTGTTCGTCTTGGGACTTGGTTTACACGTTGCGGCCTTTTGCTGCTCTTCTGGGGAATTAATGACGAGGCGTGGGGTTTGTTCCTTCCGCTAATGGCGTCTTGAATTGTGAATTAGGGAGGATTCTGCCGACGCTGCTTTGTTCCAGTTTAATAGCCTTTATTGATCATCTTAGAGTTCGGTTTCATTTCTTGGTATTTGTTGCATGCAAGTTAATATTCGTGTCGAGAATATGTGTTAACTCACGTTGTCTTTTTTTAGTATTTATTTATTTTTGGAAATGTTGTTTTACCGTTAAGACAGATCCGTGCGCAATGTATGCAGAAAGGGCATCGGGGTGTGAGCGAGATACAGGAATTGTTGTCTTCCTGCAGGACTTCTTGTCAGGAGGCGGAACCCATCACGCCGCCAACAGGAAACGGCATTTTGAATTTGTATTCTGTTCCGCGCTGGAGTGCTCGCGCCTATGGGGACATGGCGCCGGGTGATTTGACTTTCGTAATAGGAAAATAAAGAGTCAGCAAAGGTTGTCGATGTTATGGTTCTCTTCTTGTCATATGTGCTGAGCATGCGTTTATTATTTTAAATCTGTGCTGTGATTTTTTGTGATAATCCTTGCCTGTTTATTGTACTTTGTGAGAGGGGCAGGTGATATTCCCCCAAGGGCGTAATGTAGAAACGCCTCCGTGCCAGGGTGCATAATGCAAGACGATTTCACATGGCGTGGCCCAGATCGGGGTATTGCGGGCCCCGCATGCACAACCACTTGCTTAAGGTGCGGGGCAGGGGGTAGAGGGAGTAGGGGAGGGAAAGGGGTCAGAGGAGAGGAGGGGAGGGGGCAAGGAGGAGGGGAGGGGTTGCATTGTTGTCACATGCTGGCGTTGGCTCATCTGGTGTGGAAGGTGGATTAGGTCAGGTGTAAAAATTAGTGGAAGATTTCTCTTTCACCTTCGAGAACCGTCTAAAATGTTTGTATTAGATTCATTATGTATACCAGGAGAAAATAAAACGTCTAACTAGGCCTCTGGGGCAGGAAGTGCAAGAAAACCACCCTGGAAGTACGATCTTGAATGTAACTGTTCAGGATTATCCGGAGAGTTGAGTGTTGCAAGGCCGCGGTGACTTCTTTTTTTTAAGTGCAGCTTGCTCGTGCACGTGGCTCCGTCCGTCTGCCGAGGCGTATTGGGAACCTTATGCGATCGGGCGATATTCCAGAGGTCGGTTGGTGACACTTCGATTATTATTTTTAATTTTATTTATAGACACTGACTTGTGGATTTATTATTATTATTATGATAATTATTGTTGTTGTTGTTTTTACCACCATCACCACCACTACCACCATCATTATCATCATCATCATTATAATATACCGGAGGACCCCCCCGTAGCCACTTATGGAAGGGGAAAGGGGTGTGGGGAGAGGGGGGAGGACTGTTGGATTGTTGCCAAAACAGCGGCGAGCCTCACCCGTTGTCCCGTTGCTGTCTGCGGTGATCCCAGGGGGCGCCCTCCGCTCTTGCATCTTTGTTATTTTTTGAGTTCGTGATGTTCCCCTTGTTGGGAGGCTTTGTTTTGCGGTGTTCTTCGCTGTTCTTTGTTGCTGGTTGAGCGCTCTGCCGGCTCTGAGTTTCGAGTAATTTCGTTGTCTCTCTCTTCGTGTGTTAATTCCTTTTTCTCGCTCCTGTTCAGTGTTTTCTTTGTGGATCGATCCGTGGGGCTTGATGACTCTCTTCACCACCTGCCACGGATTGAGTGCTTCTGTGCTGCACGCACGCTCACGCACGCACGCACACACACGCGCGCGCGCGCACGCACACGCCCGCACACACGCACACGCCCGCACACACGCACACGCCCGCACACACGCACACGCCCGCACACACGCGCGCGCGCGCACACACGCACACGCCACGCACACACGCACACGCCACGCACAAGCACACGCCCACACACGCACACGCCCCACACACGCACACCCCGCACACACCACACGCCCCACACACCACACGTACGCACACACTGTACTGGCATTGATGATCTTCTTTTCAACCACCTCATGGATTGGTGTTCTGTGCTGCACGCGTCGCGCGCGCACCGCACGCCGCACCACGCACTACGCCGCACACACGCCACTGCGGCATGTCCACACACCATAGCACATATACATCCACAGACAACCCTGAACGCGCACATCAACAACACAAACACACATAAACAAACACCATCAACAACACACATGTTTTTTTTATCATACATACATATACATACATACATACATACATACATACATACATACATACATACATACATACATACATACATACATACATACATACATACATATAAGTGTATGTATTTCATATCATCTGAAATGGCCGTCGATGAAGGCGGTCGCGACTTGGCCAAGTATGAAAGGAAGGTAATGAAAGCTAAGGGAAACCATTCAGCGTCGAGATCTTCCCCAAGATGGTCAAGTGAGGGGACGTTCCCCCTCGGCCTCCCCCTTCCTTCCCCACCACCTCGACAAGTGGCCCACATGTTCATATATATTATTGTTAGGCGGGAGCAGGGCCCTCCCTATCGATCAAGTGAGAGATACGCCTATCCACACGTACGCCCGGGGCACCTAGTGACAATGGCTGCTCAAAAGGCGCTGTTGGAGTGTTTCGTCTCTTGTCGCAGACGTTGTTCGGTCTGCTGTATGTGGATAAGGTTCAAGCTGTTATTGCAAGTGGTGATTGCGAGCACTAAATGACCCTCCTATTTATGCCTCTCTTCACGACGAATATTTTTACACGCATGTGCTCGTCTTTGAAGTTAGAAAAAATAAAATAAAAAATGGAAATAATCAGAAAGAAAAGAGAGAGACAAAAAAACAAACAAACTAGGAATATGTATGCCACTTTTAAGAAGAAACCCACGGGAATAAATAAGCCACAACAACAGATCCCATCCTTCAGCGTATCCGGTTATGGCAGTTATATCCTGACACTGAAGAGAAATCTTTGTTGTCTGCCGAGTGTCGCGGTGACGAAATCAGGCAAAATATGAATAGTATATTTTATCCTGAAACTTGTGCTTATGTAAAGTTAGGGTCGATTGTGTGTGATTTTGTTAAGGAAATTAGTTTAGCATATTTAAAAGCTAATATATTATAGCTCTAGTCGTTTGATTACGGTGGCGAAAGACGAAGAAAAGGAAATTATGAATACTTTTTTTTCTATCCTGATCCTTGTGGCTAAGCCTGGAGGAAGTTATGATGGGTTGTAGGTAGGATTATCGAATGGCGTCATTTTACCGTCTTGAAAAATGAATACATTATGAAGCAAATCGTTCGGTCGTGTGGAATCCAAATGTAGGTAGGTCGCAGCCTAATCATAGGCCGGCACATGCTAATGACGTTAGAATGTCTCTCCTAATTATGGGAGTGTAATGTAGGCACTACCTGTTCGCCGTGAATTCCGGCCGTTCACACTTTTTCCCGGACCCGATAATGGAAGGACGGTTGGCTCGCCGAACATGAGAGGCGTGTGTGTTTGCTGGCGGGAGTTCGTGAGTTTCCCTTTGGATGCGAGTTTGATGAGGAAAAATCTCTGGAACTCTAATTAACTCCTGCGAAGAAGGGTCTTCAATCCCTTGTAGACAAAGGCTACCAGGATTCAGTAGGAGTTCAGTGGGTAGGTGCTTTAGCGAAGACAGACAGACAGACAGACAGACAGACAGACAGACAGACAGACAGACAGACAGACAGACAGACAGACAGACAGACAGACA
>NC_051399.1:27287787-27310287 GCF_015228065.2 Penaeus monodon
GCCGCCTGATAATCGTGATGGATCAGGGAAATAAAGACAAGGAAATAAATGAAATCTGGATCTCTTTCTCACCATCTTTCTGTTTAGTTTGTATTCTAATTTACTTGAGTGTCATTACCAACTGTGTCATCACCAACGCGTAGGAGGAGGCAAATAGTGTGCCCGAGTGCGGCCAACGAAGGAAGGCAATAAAAGGGGAGCCAGGTAAACAGCCGATCCGGGATCCGTATCCAGATATCATGTGTTCGGGATAAGTTCCTTTTCCTGCGACAGCGGACGAAAACGTCGTCCTCCGCCTCGCTAGAGTGATAATGCTGATACGAAGGCGTCGGTGCGGCAACTGAGCCTAATCTCCGAGGGAAGTGCTGGCCACGGCGTAAGGGAGCGTGCTATCAGGGTTTCGAGGGTCCTGCGAGGGCTGCGTGGGTACCGCCGTGTTTTCCTGCTCTGCCTGCCCCACGTGGGTAGTGAGACCGGTGCGGAGAGACACGGATAGGGCTAGAGGGGCTCAGGGAGGAGTGGGGCAGATTGTAGGTAAGAGGGGAGTGGGGCAGAAGGGAAGGGAAGGGAGGATGGAGTTAGATAGATGAAAATGCAGATAGGTTGGAGATTGATGAATGTAGGAGAAAACGAGAAAAAGAAAAGAAAAAAGAGGGGTTAAATCCCTCGTCATCTACCTTCAGATGAACAAGGAAGCCAACATGACAAGTAAGCTGACAGTCGTCGCGTTCCGTTAGGCGGCTGACATCTAAATATTTAGCAGTAGTCTGAGCAGTTTAAACTGCAAACGACTGCAAAGTTGGAGTTGCATCTTTCAGTCCATCCTTACAAACCCAATTAAAAACAGCACGTACGCAAACTGCAGTGCGCAATTAACATACTTATTCGTGCGGGTGTGTTTGTTACGAACCAATTTTGAAAGTTCTTTTCCCCCTCTCTATGCCCCCTTCCCCTACCCTTCCTCTTCCTCCTCCTCCTCTTCTTCTTCTTCTTCTTCTTCTTCTTCTTCTTCTTCTTCTTCTTCTTCTTCTTCTCTTTCCCTTCCTCTTCCCCTTTCCCTTCCTCTTCCTCTTCCCCTTTCCCTTGCCCTTCCTCTTCCCCTTTCCCTTGCCCTTCCTCTTCCTCTTCCCCTTCCCCACCCCTCCCCCTCTCCTTTCTCTCCCTTCCCTCCTAATTAGGGCATAAAACTCATTAATAGACATCTCTCGGGCCTCACTCCACGCTAGAAATTTTCATATCGGAATATTTTCGAAAAATAAAAACTTGAAAATTAAAATAAACATTTTGGAAAAAAAAAGAAACAAAGAAAAAGACAGCCTCCAATCCTGTGAATCCTTTCTTGGCCGAAAACCAGAATCCTCACCGAGTCTTACATAAAAGTTGGTGCGTGCGGCGCAGTCTCCGGGAGCGATAAACGGGGTCGCAGCGATCCCGGGAAACTTGCGGGAGATAAAGTGTCCTCCTTTTTGGGAGATATTTTCCTATATTTTCGATATGGTCCTCTTTTTTCTGTCGATGTGGTCTCTTTTTTTTGAGATATGTTAAGTGATAGTTATTGGTATTTTGTGATAGACCGGCGAGGATTTCGAAATTCACAATGATGAGGTTTAATAGCTCTTTGGACTTTTGGACATTGCTTTCTGGTCTAGACCGCTGTTCTTTCTCGACATTAGAAGAGATTTACTCCCTCGTAGATCAGCTTCTCAAAATAAGAAAAGGAAAAAAGGTTATCGATTCTACGATTGTGTGATATTAGGAAGATACAATATCCTGACTTTTCTGCGACTTGAATTTGGTAGAACAACTAGTCGTTTGTGTGTTGACATTTGCAACGCAAGGGGGAACCTTTAGCAAGGTGTTATTTGGCCTCATGTTTTGGTAATTAGTGCACAATTCCTTGGTCCCCGTTTTTTTTCTTCGTTGGAATTTACACTAAAGAAAAATCTGTTTCTCATCTCCCTCTCTCTCCCTGATCATCCTCGCCCTTTCTCCCTCTCCCCTCTCTCCATCTCCTCTCCCTCTTCCTCTTCCTGATCCTCCCCCTCTCCCTCTTCCTGATTCTCCCTCTTTCCCTCTTCGTTTCTCTCCATCTCCCTGTCCCCCTACCCTCCTCTCTTTTTCCCCCTCATCACTCTTTCGTCGTCCCCTTTTCCCACTTCTCTCTTTCTCTTATGTATTAAAGGTGAACTAAGCCTATTTTTAGATATTTCTTGCGGGTGTACTGTTCATTGAGTAAGAACGGAAGGGCCGTTGCGTGGGCATCGTCCAAGGTGAACGGCTCGTGGTGGTCTGTGACGGTGGCAACTGTGGTCACTGTCTTAGGGATAGTGCCACCAGTAGTGAGGATAGTGGTGGGAATTTACTCGGTAGCTTCATCACATCATCTGAGTTCAGGGAAATGCGTAGCCTATCCCGCCATCGCAGTTTCACAACCCCTCATCACACTTTCACAGCTCCCCACTTACTTTTGCATCACCTCTTTTGGGGACCTGCATCGTCACCATCAACTTGTATGAAACACTATAATTTTGTCAGTACGCACTCATCACACTGAACGAGATCCATGCAAGTAGGATGGACAAGGGAAGCAGGCATGGTCAGTGATGAAAAGTGTCTTCTTGGCCACTCACTCAGACGGCAACACGGTCCAGGGGGTTTCGTGGTGTGGGGGGTGTGGTGTGTGTGTGTGTGGGTGTGGTGTGTGTGTGTGTGTGTGTTGTGTGTGTTGTTTTTTTTTTGTGTGTTGTCTATGTGTGCCGCCCGCCCCCCCGCCCGCCCCCCCCCCCCCTCTCTCTCTCTCTCTCCCCTTTCTCTCCCCCTCTCTCTTCTCCTCCATTTCTCTCTCCCCTCTCTCCTTTCTCTCTCTTCTCTCTCTCTCTCTCTCTCTCTCTCTCCTCTCCTTTTTCTCCTCTCTCTCTCTCTCTCTCTCTCTTTTCTCTCTTTTCTTCTCTCTCCTCTTTTCCTCTCTCTCTCTCCTCCTCCTCTCTCTCTCTCAATCTCTCTCTCACTCTCACTCTCTCTTTCTCGCCGTCTCTCCCTTCCTTCTCTCTCTCCCTCCACCTCCCCCTCTGCGTGTGTCTGTCTCTCGCTGTGTCGCTGTGGCTTTGTCTAAGACTGGAGCTGTGACTGTGTGTGCGTCTCTTTGTCTGTTCGTCACAGACAGACAGTTAGAGAGCGTGCATGTGTGTTTCGAGGCGTGTGTATGTGTATGAGCCCTTACAATGTACAATTATACAATATGAAGAATCTTGAATAAATGCATATGAATATATATATATATATATATATATATATATATATATATATATATATATATAATAATAATAATAATAATAATAATTACAGTTTGTTACTTTCGCAGCATGTTGAGTGTTATAAGCAGGTTTCGTCCATTACTCACCGCAGAGAGCAACTCGGGAATGCACTGCAAGAAGGGCGGGGGGGGAGTAGCGGGATTTCGTCTTAGTTGCATCTTGCTTTTTATTGTTCTTTCCGAAACATGATACTTCATTTTTACTCCAGATTCTACAGAAACGGAGCTTTCTTTTAATCGGAATACTAAGTAAAAACAACTTCCTGCTTTGTGTAGCTTTTTTTTCTTTAGATTGTCGTGCCTGGCTATAGTGGCATCTTTTCCTCAGAATTTGGTCATGCCTCTTAATTATGTCGAATTGATGTGCAGCGCACGACATGTCGCAAAGAAAAACATTTTCTGGTGATGGTCAGTCTAATTTTCTGTCTAATATTTTTATGTATATTTTAAATAATCATGAAATTGACAGATTAGAAGGGAAGGATCCCTAAAATTCCGATTAATAAGTACATCATTAGACATCACTAGCTGTTATATCGTTCACACACGGTCTGTCTTACCAGTCGAATAGGTCAATAACAATGTTTTCACAATAGAGCTAACAGTGACAGCAGAAACCGTTAAGCAAGTTTACACTTTAGTCCTGTTCGACGTAATGTTTAGATTGGTCGTAGGGTTGTTTTGGCCACAATTCGATCGATTTGAAGCAATGGTTTCTGCCGAGGTGAGCGGTGCAGTGGCGGGCATCTTCGCACTGGACACGCTGGGACGGATTTGCCGGAGGTTGGCTTTGTAAAGTGCCCGTAGAAAGTTATGGCGGAACGGAGCCATAAAATTATGATATGAAACTCTGCAACTCTACCCTGATAGAGATTTTTCCTTTCGTCCTTTGATAGCGTTTAGCATAAAGTGGTGTATCGAGGGACTAGCAATGAGAAGAAAAGTAGAACCTATCGCCTCCCCCTCCCCTCCCCCTTCCGCTCTCCCCGGCCCTTCGTTACTGCTTCCTTGTTTGAGCCTCGCGAGAGAAAGCTGCTCTGACTGCCCACTGCACTCATTATGGGCAGGTTTCGTCCACAAATTACGTGCCACATCCTGCTTGGTCGTAGTAAAAGAGTGCCGCGCTCGGGATGGCATCGTCCTTTACTACGAAAAAGGGTCGATAGCACATACTAAGAACACTTGAAATCTCATTTTAGTAAACACATACACGCACTTACTTCATGAATAACCGATTAGGATCATTCCAAATATACATTCAGTTTCACGCATATATGTAGTTTTGCCACTCACTGCAGCTCTAGATATATTTTTAAAAGCCATGCAAAAGCGGCAGTCGGTGTTCACTGAGCGACAGGTACCGCAAGTGTCATCCCATCATCTGGCAGCTAACCTCACTCGCTCACTCGTTCACTCGCCGCAGAGGAGCGTTCCGGATGACTTGCTCGAAACGGCATCGATGTCACAGAGGCACGCCGCCGTTCTTGGCCGCGGGCCTGGCACACGTGATCGCGGCTGATGTGCGAGTGATTAAACCGAGTCATTAATCACGCTCTAATAACGTCTTTTTTCCTTCTCTTCAGGTACGTGCGTCGCTTGTTTGCGAGGGTTCTACACGTCGGTGAGTACGGTGGATTTGTTCAGTTGTTTTAACTACGTTTAATAACTGTAATTAGGTTGATGGCATGCGTTCATCTGTCACCGCTCAGCGTGATGTGTGTATCGATGCATGATTCTCTGCTTTCAAATAGGCCTATTCGAAGGATAAAATTAGGCCTGCCCATGTTTCCTTTATTTCCGGGATCTGTAAATTGATTGAATTATAGATAGATAGATGGATAAATAGATACATAGATAGATAGGTAGATAGATTAGATGAATAGATAGATGGATCTTTTGATGGGTGGATGGATAGATTTGTTTCAGAGTGGTTTCAGGTCAATATGAACTCCATGCGCTCATGGCGAGAATGCAAACGGCAAAATTGTTGACTGTTTTCCATTTGTGTTCGTGCGTGCGTGCCCGTACGCGCTGACAACTTTTGCTGGCGAAGAGAATACAAGCTCGGCAAAATTTACTATTTGTTGCCTTTCTGTTTCGGAAATATTCATCGTAACATTTTTTTCTTATCGGAACAAATGATTGTTGATGCATTTTTATGTAACTGTTTTATTGCTGCTGTAAACTGGTTTTCTATTTCGATTTTCATTACACAAGCTTTCGTGTGATTGCATCTGATAGTGTGTTTGTGGGTATGTGTGAATGCGTATACATATATATGTATATATATGTGTGTGTGTGTGTGTGTGTGTGTGTGTGTGTGTGTGTGTGTGTGTTGTGTGTGTGTTGTGTGTGTGTGTGTGTGTGTGTGTACACATACATACATACATACATGTGTGTGTGTGTGTGTGTACATACATACATACATACATACATACATACATACATACATACATTGGGCCAACATACATACATAAATCAGTAAATAACATAATTCATATGTACATACACACACACACACACACACACGCACACGCACACGCACACGCACGCACACACACACACACACACACACACACACACACACGCGCGCGCGCGCGCGCGTGTGTGTGTGTGTGGTGTGTGTGTGTGTGTGTGTGTGTGTGTGTGTGACGGTCGGCGACAAGGAACCAGTCTGCGGGTTTTATGCGCTTGACCGTATATTTATGCCCTGCCCTCACATCCGCCGAGAGGAAACGGGGAAAGTTGAAAACCTCGAGGAGCAGGTCGCATATCAGCTCATTAAATCATACGGATTTTATAATATTCATGTGGTGAGAGTTTTCAAACTGGTGGTATTAAATGTGATGTTGATTGCTTCCTTTTTTCTTTTTTATTGGTCTAGAGTGCAGGTCATGCAGTCGGTATGCAATTTATTGTTGAGTAAATTCCAGATTTCTAGATGAAATATTTCTGTTCCCAATGTCTTTTTATTATATCAATGTGTATGCGAAGAAAATTAATGAAACAATATAGTAATCCCCTTAACGATTCATTGACTTCTGATATCCTGATTTAGGCAGTCAGGTTGTTGAATGTGAAGAGTAATTTGCGTGATATAACACGGACATTAAGGGCTATTGTATAGATTATATGAACCTTACAAACTGGTCAAAAGTAACTTCGTAAGTCAGATATGTAAGTTTTATTAATAGTTTTATTAACTTTGTAATAGCTAATCGATTTATTATATATAGTAAGTACTTCAAACCTTAAAGAGTATATAATTTAGTGTAAATCAAAATAGTATTGTTATACCTCGTACGTTCTCATTTTCTTTGATGGTAGCGACGATCTTAATAGAAAGTGGGTTTTAGGGCCGACTCAAATAGATAGAAGAAAAACTTCATTTTATGGGATTTCGAAAGCTAGATTTACCTAATTTAAGCCATTATTGCATCAGTAACAAAATATTTAAATTTAGAAGCTTACATATTTTTTAACCATTGAAGCGTATGTACAAAAGATACAGTCCACTGAAATTACAATTCATGTTTACAGTAGAACTGAGACAGCAAGTCGGAAGTTATGAAAATCTTGTTTCTCTTTGCTTTTCAAGAACTTTGGTATACCAGTCAATGGGGTCAACAAAGTTCTTGTGTAAGGATGTGATAAAGAAATGCGTTTTTTATATTTATGAGCCTCGGCAATCCTATTCATGTTTATTCCGTCATGAAGGTCAGGGGAGAAGAGAAACTGGTAAGACGTTATTGAACCTTCCGAGTGACGAAAGGGATCAAGGATAAGGAACCCGAATACGTACAGTGTCGAAAGGTGGTTTCCTCTCGGGGCATCCGACTTTCATCGTGGGCACTGTATATTCTTTTGAGGATAAGAGCAGTAATTGGCTATCCTTGAACACTATGCGCCCATGGTATCTTTTGCGATATTGTAATGTGATTTGCTGCAGGCAATGTATCCCTTTTCACTGTGCCTTTAGTAGCTATCGGTTGAAATTTCATTGAAAGCTGATAACATATTACGCCAGCAACATCCGGGAGTCTGTCGCCGCTTATGCTTTGCCTCCCTCACTTGTTCAGCATGTCTTTTGTCGTGATACAATCCTCATTTTACATGCTTTGCACGTTCTCCAAAGGGCTTTTTAAGCTGCTTTACTACCTGGGTCACCTGTCTCCTGTCCTGCCATTATCTATTACCCATTTATGTTAGACATTTTAAAAATGATTTCATTCGGTTCCAGCGGGTGTAAATTATAACTATAGGCTATTCAGTGTGTTCATTTCTTATTCTTATTTTTAGAAACATTATTGTGCTCATATTATATCGGATTACTCAGAGTGTGCTCAGTATATCTTTTACACATCACCTAGGCCTTTTCGTCCGCTTGGGAGTTTAGACGCTGATAAAATAATAATAAAAAAGTAGCAAGGAAATACGCTGGTAAGGAACAGGTCGACGTTGTGATATTTATTCATGATTTTTGTCCCGTGCTGAGAAAGCTGTTAATTATAGGTGGAAAGCGCGTTAATGGCCGACCTACCAGCGCGGGACGAAGAAAGGGGATGTGTGTCAGCAGATATATTGTGTATGCGTAATGAGGCTTTTATTATTCAAAATGGCTCGTTTATGAACCCCTCACACGGAGCCCGACTTGACCCCCGCGTGTCGAGGCGGCGTCCGGAGTTTATGGGAAAGACTCGCGCAAGAGACGGGCGAGCTTTCTATGGAGGGGCGTGCGGGCCTCTTTCAACGGGGCTCGTGCTGCTCGCTCGGGAATCTGCGTGTGCGAGTGCTGGGCGTCGGGCTGCGCGCTCTGGCAGGTGCGAGGTACGCCCTGCTAGATATATGCAATATTCTTCCTTGTTTCAAAAGGCTTAACCCTTTCCATTCTCTTTTTTGAAGGGAGTAGCAAGGGGGGGGGGGTGCCAGGCTTAATGCCCGCCTATTGGTCTACTTGCTTTTATTCTGGAAAGGTCGAGTTTACAACGTACGTGTACCTGCTGTTGACCTTTGGATTTTTGGAAAGGAGGGTGGGGGCGACAGGCGCGCACACACAAACACGCGCACACAAGCACACGCACACGCATACGCATGCACGTACAGACACACACACACACACACACACGCACACGCACACGCACACACACACACACACACACAACACACACACACACACACCACACACACACACACACACACACACACAAACAACACACTACAATCACACACACATATATATATATATATATATATATATATATATATATATATATATATTTATTTATATAACGTAGTAATCGTGGTTAGCCTAGACAATGCTAGATTTTACTAATTAATGAATCATAATGAGCTTAGCTGACCAATGTAAACTCCCAGAGTCGTTTTCATGGTAAAACGAGCATCCTGACGAAACATCTTATTAAACCTGCTATAGTGGTAGCAACGTAGTAAGTCACGATGTAGTTCACGGCGTGGGCGTAGGCCATTCATCACCTGAGTCCGGCCCTCCTCTCTCTCCTTTATCTTGTTCACTTTCTTCTTTCCCGCCCACTTTTCTTCCTCGACGCGCGGGTCGTTGGGCAATAGCCAGCCGAGACCTCTTGTCCCTGACGTGCACCTCCTCGCCTGCTCACTGTTCCCCCTCCCTTGTGTTTTTGCACTTCCTCCCCAACTTTTTGTTTCCCTTCCCCTACTTTTTGCCCCCCCCCCCCGCTTCCCTTACTTCATGCTTCTCTTCCTCTTACTAGTTGTCTTTTTTCTACTTTCAACCCCTTGTCTCAGCTGGCTGTCCTGTCTCCTTATCTCTTCTCCAATCTGCTCCCATTCTATTTTGTGATTCCCTTCCCGATTTTGTTGCCCCTCTCCTACTTTCTGTCCCCTCCTACTTCCTCTTCCATTTCATATGCTGCCCCTCCTTCGCTTACGTTCTACCCCCCACCCCCTTCTCCCTCTCCTAATGTCCCTCCCTCCATCCCCTCATGTGAGCTCCACGCCCATGACGACCGCCTCTGAGTCCTTCCAATCGGTCTGTTGGTTAAGTGATGTGGTGGCGAGCCGTGACAGGCAGCAACTGCGATGAGGTCAGGTGTGTGGTGATGCTGGTGGTGGTGAGGATGGCGATGGCGTTGGTGATGCTGCTGCTGGTGAGGGTGGTGATGGCGTTGGTAAGGCTGGTGGCGATGGCGATGTTGGTCGTGGCCTTGCGTGGTGCCGGCTCGGGGAATCCGAGTGTGGGTCCGTGTGGCGGCGTGGGTGTGTTTGAGTGTATGGGGGCAGGGTTGTTATGGAACACCCTGACATGGGGGGGGGGCGTTGTTGTTTTTTCTGTAACTTGCCGGGTGACAACATGGTGGTGCTCGACCTCGTGCGCTCGCTATTCGGCTGCTGTGAACGCCCTCTTATTCAATATCTCGTCTTCCCTGCTTCCTTTTATTCTCTCTCTCTCTCTTCCTTCACTCTACTCATCTCTCTCCTCTACTCACTCCTTCTACTCACTCTCTCCTTCTCTCTCTCTCTCTCTCCTCTCTCTCTCTCTCTCTCTCTCTCTCTCTCTCCTCTCTCTCCTCTCCTCTCTCTCTCTCTCCTCTCTCTCTCTCTCTCTCTCTCTTTTACTCACTCACTCACTCACTCACTCACTCACTCACTCACTCACTCACTCACTCACTCCCATACATACTTATACAGATGCACACACATCTACTTATATATGTTCACCATTCTCTCTCTGTTTTAGTATTCCTTTGTTATCATTTACTCCCCTCCTACCCCCTCCTAATCCCCCGTGCACCATACCTCCCCCTTCCCCCAGGTCATCAAATAAGCCAATGTAGGATTTGTTTCCTCGCCTCTAGGATCGACTGACATATAATTCCGCTCCATGGAGAGGGGGCCGCACGCTTCTGTTGCTTCCTTAATTTCTCGAGCGTAGGATAAATTGTAGGATAATTGGCGAGGCCTGTTACGGTGACGGTGGTGGGAATGTGTTTGTCCCTCAAGCGGCCTGCGCGTGAGGGGGCTGGCACCGTTTGCGTGGTTCCAGGTGCTATCCAGGATATTGCGGTTTGAATTCGTATAGTATGAGTTATGTATAAATGCATTGTATAAATGATGTGTGGTAGATGAGGTATATTTAATATATGGCGTAGTAATTGAGGTTAGTTATATCTTTATCGATATAGGTAGGTAGGTAGATGTATTGAACGTGTTTTATATATTTACGTTTGTACGTACGCATGCAGTTTTTTTTTATAATCATACAAATAAACACACTCTAAGATACAGTTATGATAACTGAAAAGAAAAACGGGATTCGGTGTTGTTGTCCCTGACAGGACCAGTAGCCTCCCTATGGTATGTGTCCCCTCCCCCTTGTTTACAGGACCACCCTATTCCTCCCTCACGAATCCTGTGCGACTGGACCTTCACGCTGATAGATGGTGGTCCGGGCACCTCTTGACTTCAGCCTCAGAAGGAATTCTTGCGTTTCCTTCGAGAATGTTTTATCCGTTTAGAGAAAGTCGCTGGTGGACGCTCCCCTGCGACGCGCCAGTGCTGATATATACAGAAGTCCAGGAACGTGGGAGGGAGTTGGTCCACGGCGTCGGCTATTGTGCTGACGTACAAGATCATAATTTTGCACTGCCTCTCGCTGATTAAAGTGCTGTTGGTCCCTGCCGAATTCACGTTTCTCTTGAGTTACGTAAGGCAGTTTAGGGCATGGACGGTATGGCATGTGGTAGTTGTTCGTGTCGCCCCGACCCTGGAGTGTATGGGCGCTCTCTCCCCTTCGCCCACGTTCATGTTACCTCACGCATCGTGTGAGAAGTGTGAGAAACTCATAGTCAGCATGAGAGGTTTAGACGCTTGATGAGTTATTTTAAGTGTGACCTTACGTTAGGAGGTAAATGATGGAGGATAACGTGAGGAATGTTCAGAAAATTATTGAAAAAGTCACCCAGGTGGCTTGTGAAAGATCTCCCGCAAGGTGACAGGTGATCGCCTGTGCGCTGCTCGCTGCTTCTGAGCTTATCAGAAGTGCGGAGTTCCCTGGGATGCTTGCAGTTCCCTTATCTGTCTGGGTGTTGTCTGTGTGTATCTTTCTGTTAATATGTGTGTGTTTTATGTACTTGTCTATGGATGTCTACAGGCAAGAATGGAAGTATTACTTGTTTAAGAGGGAAATTAATGGTTGAGTAAGGAAATGATTAAGTGCATGAAAAGAAAGAGAAAACATTAACAGGGCTGCAGAAGGCTCGGGGTGTGATGCAGAGGCCATAATGAGAGTGCCGGGCCGACACTTCGCCCCGGCGCCTCGACACCTCCGGTTTCAACACCCTGCAACAGCGGCGGGTGGCCTTGTCCTCCATCTTATTCACGACGCCACTGCAGAGCCTCACGCCTGCTGCCTCTCCCCACCCACCCATCCACCCTCTATTCCTCCCTCCCTCCCTCTCCTCCCCTTTCTCTCTCCCTTCCTCTGTCTCTTCCTCACCCTCTCTACTGCCTTCCTTTCCTCCCTCCTTCCTCTCTTCTTCACTTCCTCCCTCCTTCCTTTTCCCTTTTCCCTCCCCTCCCTCCCTTTCTCCCTCCCTCCTCCGCCCTCCCATCTCCGCCCCGCAACATGCACTCCGCAGCCTCCGATTCTTGTTGTTTCAGTTCCTCCCTCACGAAATGTTGCCTTTCCCGTTCACTCTCTGTAAATCTTTTTGGCATATTTTTGGCATTTCTCAGCTCACGCTTTTGCTTACTGGTCTCATTTCATCTTTCATTTCATCTCTCATTTTCAAGTCTGTCTTGGGAGGTGAAGTTATATAATTCTCACTGTTTTTCTAGAGATTCAGGATTGAATTGTAAATTTCTTTTTTTTTCTTTCATCGTTCTGTTCCACTGATTCTCCCACTGTTTTCATTTCGTGATATTTGCTCTTTTTCCCTTCCTTTTCTCATTCCTTCTCTCATCTTTCATTCCTTTTTTTCTCCCCTCCTCTTACTCTCCCTGGCCTTTTCTGTATCTCTCCCCCTCCTTATCCACCTTTTTCGCCACCATCCATATTCCCTTCAGTATTGCGTAACTTCTTTCATCATCAACCTTCATGGTTTTCCACCTTCCCCTTGTGTATCTTTTTCCTCCTCCTTCTTCTTCGTCTTCTTTTTCTTCTTCTTCATGATCATGATGATCATGATGATGATGATGATGATGATGATGATGATCATCATCATCATCATCATCATCATCATCATCATCATCATCATCATCATCATCATCATCTCATCATCATCTCTCATCATCATCATCCCATCCTCTCACACCCACCTACCACACCACCCAACACCTCATCACCATCATCATCATTATTTAATTTTTTATTTATATATTTATTTATTTATTTTCTCTTCCTTCATTTAGCGAAGCTGTCACTCTCTTCCCGACTTCGTTTGTGCTAATGTTTCGCCATCCTGTGTTCTACAACTTCTGGTTATGTTCGTTTTGCGGCGATGTATCTATCCTTCCCATAGGGGCTGAAAGGGGGGAGTCGGGATTGGGAAGATTGGAAGAAATCCGGGAAACTGGGATATTGAGAGAAGTAATGAAAAAAGGACAGAAAGTCTCCATACTAAAGAAGCTGATTTATAGAAAGGAAACGTGAGGAACCAAAAAATGAACAAATGCAAACAAAAAATAATAGACACAAGTTAAATGAGCAAGAGAAAGCAAAACTAAAGTAGAAATGTCAAAAGAGACACACAGAGACAAGACAGAGACAAACAGAGAGACACACACACAGAGAGAAACAGAGAGACAGAGAAACAGAGAAAAGGCAGAGGGGAGAAAAAAGACGGAATGACGCAAGAAGGAGCAACGAGAGACAGGCAATGACTGGCACGAATGATCAAGATGCACCCTTCGGAAAAAAAAAACCTTTTTGTAGCTTGTCTCGGCGCTACTCATTATTCCCACATAATACTTCATTCTGGGGCAATTTTCTCGAAAAGCGACGCGACTCTTGGGGCATAAATGACTAACATCTGTCGCGGGCCTTTTAGATGCAGTTTCATTTTTGCCTTTATTTCCTCTCTGTTTTTCTCTAATTGTCTCTCTTTTTTTCTCTTTTTTTCTCTCTGTTTTCTCTTTCTCTCTGTTTTCTCTTTCTCTCTGTGTTCTCTTTCTCTCTGTGTTCTCTCTCTTTCTGTGTTCTCTCTCTCTGTTCTCTCTCTCTCTCTCTCTCTTTCTGTGTCTCTCTCTCTCTCTCTCTCTCTCTCCCTCTCTCTCTCTCCTCTCTCTCTCTCTCTCTCTCTCTTCTCTCTCTCTCTCTCTTTCTCTCTCTCTCTCTCTCTCTCTCTCTCTCTCTCTCTCTCTCTCTCTCTCTCTCTCTCTCTCTCTCTCTCTCTCTCTGCTCTCTTTCTCTCTGTTCTCTCTCTCTCTGTTTTCTCTCTTTCTGTCTCTCCCTCTCTCTGTTTTCTGTCTCTCTCTCTCTCTCTCTGTTTTCAGTCTATCTCTCTCGCTCTTTTTTCTGTCTATCTCTCTCGCTCTTTTTTCTGTCTATCTCTCTCTGTTTTCTATCTCTCTCTGTTTTCTCTCTCTCTCTGTTTTTCTCTCTCTCTCTCTCTCTCTCTCTCTCTCTCTCTCTCTCTCTCTCTGCTCTCTTTCTCTCTGTTTTCTCTCTCACTCTTTTCTATCTCTCTGTGCTCTTCTTTGTAGTGTTGTTCTTGCGCTGTGAATCTTTTCTCTGTTTTTGTTTGACTTGGAAGTTCAATTTCCGACATGTTCGACCCCGACCTTATCCCCTCTTTGTGTCTTCACTCCGTCATTTCTCTCTCTCTCTCTCTCTCTCTCTCTCTCTCTCTCTCTCTCTCTCTCTCTCTCTCTCTCTCTCTCTCTCTCTCTCTCTCTCTCTCTCTCCTCCCTCCCTCCCTCCCTCCCTCCCTCCCTCCCTCCCTCCCTCCTTCCCACCTTCTCCCTTCCCCGTCGTGTTCTCTTTTCTTTTCTTGTTTTCCCTTCTTTCCTTTTGTCATGTCTCACACCCTCTTCCTCTATATTTATTTATTTATTTTCTGAATACCCAATTCACTGTCGCCCCTAGCCCCCCCTTCCCCACACACACACGCACACTCCTTCCATTGCCTCAAGGGAAACCATGAGTTCACTTGAACACTCTCACGCTCATTCATTCATCCCAACGCATTTTGGAACCTGGATTCTCCCGCCCCCACCTTTTTGTTTTCCCTCCTCCTCCTCGGTTTGTTGTTGTTGTTTTGTTGTTGTTGTTGTTGTTCTTTTGCTTCTCTTCCTCCTCCTCCTCCTCCTCCTCCTCCTCCTCCTCCTCCTTTTCCTCCTTTTCTTCCCCCTCTTCTCCTTTTCCTCCTCCTAATCCCCTCATTTTCCTCCTCCTCCTCCTCCCATCTCCTCCCTCCTCCTCCTCCTCCCACTCCTCTCCTCCTCCTCCCATTTCTCCTCCTCCTCCTCCCCCTCCTCCTCCTCTCCTCCTCCTCCTCCTCCCCCTCCTTTCCCCCCTCCCCCCCATCTCCTTTCCTCCTCCTCCCTCTCCTCTTCCTCCTCCTCCTCCTCATCCCCTCCTTCCTCTCCTCCTCCTTCCTCCCCCTTCCTCCCCCTCCTCCTCCTCCCATCTACTCTTCCTCCTCCTCCTCCCTCCTCCTCCTCCTCCTCCTCTCCCATCTCCTCCTCCTTCTCCTCCTCCCATTTCACTCCTTCTCCTCCTCCCCTCCTCCCCTCTACTCCTCCTCCTCCCCTCCTCCTCTCCTCCTCCTCCCCATCCCCTTTCCTCCTCCTCCCATCTCCTTCCTCCTCCTCCCATCTCCTCTTCCCATCTCCTCCTCCTCCTCCCTCCTCCTCCTCATCTCCCTTCTCCTCCTCATCTCCTCCCTCCTCCTCCTCATCTCCTCCTCACTCCCCCTTTCCCTCCTCCTCCTCCTCCATCTCCTCCTCCTCCTCCCATCTCCTCTTCCCATCTCCTCCTCCTCCTCCCCATCTCCTCTTCCCATCTCCTCCTCCTCCTCCTCCCATCTCCTTCTCCTCCTCCTCCTCCTCCTCCTCCTCCTCCTTCTCCTCCTCCTCCTCCTCCCATCTCCTCGTCCTATATTCCATCCTCTCCCGCTCCCTCTTCGTGTTATGGGTGGCGTCGTTTCCAGTTTAATTGCGACCTTGATAGCGTAATGTTTTTCCACCTTGAAGGAAAGGGGCCGTGTTGTTACATGTATGATAAGTGGGGAAGGAAATCTCTGGAACTTAAGGTTTGTTGTTGTTGTTATTAGCTGTTGTTATTACCGGTTGGAGTTGGTTTCTCTAATGGATTTGTTCCGTGTTTTTGTTGTGTTGTTATTTTTACGCAATTTTCCTTCCCTGCGTATGGCCAACAGCCTGACTTAGGCTATACACAGATTCACATATGAATTCTCACACGCACGCACATGCACACACACACACACACACACACACACACACACACACACACACACACACACAACACACACACACACACACAGCACACCACAGCCACACACACTACCTACCTACACTACACACACTACAGCACAACATCACTACACACAACCATACACCTACATCACCTCCATACACACCACCACCCCACACACCCACACACACACACACACACACCACACACCCCCACCCACACACATACCACACCAATACAACCACGTCACCGCACGCTCAACCTCTCCTTCTCTCCTCCTCTCTGTCTCTCTCTCTGTCTCTCCTCTCTCCTCTCTCTCTCTCTCTCTCTCTCTCCTCTCTCTCTCTCTCTCTCTCTCTCTCTTCGTCTCTCTCTCTCTCTCCTCTCTCTCTCTCTCTGTCATCTCTCTCTCTCTCTCTCTCTCTCTCTCTCTCTCTCTCTCTCTCTCTCCCCTCCCCTCCCCCTCCCCCTCCCCCTCCCCCTCCCCCTCCAAGCGTTTGCTCAGCCGCGAGTGTCTCGCGCAATGTTGCGAATGTGCAGTGACGTTTAAGAAGTTGACTTGCGACCTTCACGATCCAGATGGCGCGATGGTTCCGCGTATGTTTTCTTCTTTCTTCTAAGCCAGAGTCGTTATTGCCGTCAAAATAAAAATCGCACAGTCACAGCCTTATTTTTCCGGAAACGGAACCTCACTTCATGCACAGATAGAAGCAGTTACAGCAGGTGGAGGGCGGAAACTGCCTTTGCATTCGTCGAAATCGAGTGTCGCCAAGTCGGGAAAAAAGTTTATTTGCGTGCTTTCGGAGAGGAAGGGGATACGGGGGGAATTGGTAATTACTTTCTCGTCGAGTCATTAGCGTGCAAGTCGTTTCTGAATAGTAAATGCCACTTTGATGTCAGATTATTTCACGTGTCTGAAGGAAGTTACGATAGTACTTTCTTTGCCGTCGATGGTGGCACGACTGAGGTGGATGAAAGGGGGAGGGGAGAATAATGAAACGTAAGATGAAATAAAATTGATATCATAACAGTTAAGTTGCGAAAGAAAACCTTTGGCAATACCTATCACACGAAAGCAGGATAAATGATGACGTTACGTTGCTACCAATGTTTGACGTCAATAGCGGTCTTGCCAACGAATCACTCGAGTTTTGCCACGGGTCGCCAGGGAAGCAAGGCAGGCGAGGCACGTATGCGGGTTGTACGCGAGTCCCGAGTTTGAATGCATGCAACAGGTGGAGGATTTTTTTTCCTTTTTTCCTTTTTTAGTTTCCTTTTGCTTTTGCTTTTATCGTGTCATTGCCAGCATGATTAAAAGGCTGTTTGTTGCACTTTTATGCCTCGGAGTCCGGGATAACGACATGGATTTGTCAGTTCGCGGTGTGGGAGAAAAATTCGTTTTTTTTTTTTTTTTTTTTTTTTTTTTTTTTTTTCCAGTGGACTTTCTTCTGAGATTGCATTTGTTTGCCTGTAACATCTTTGCTGACAGAGGATGGTTACTTTTGCGGTTTTTGTTTACATGTACGTCTTGCTGAACAGATTGTATCTTTAACTATTGCATTTGAGTCTTGAATTGTGCTGCGTCGCCATAAGTCAGCGGCAAAGCTTATGGTGTTTGACTGATCGCGTTTGAAATTGATTCGTTGACATCTTTGTGCCATGGTGACAACTAAGAGCTATGTCTGATTAACGGTAAAAGAATTATTTCAGTCAGTCTTTCCCATGGCTTTGCGTTCAGTCATTTGAGAGAATTAATGCCGTTATGGAGTAACAGAGCAGATAATGCTTTAATACCTGCCAGGCATCTTTACTGACACATTTTCGCAGCAAAAAAGTTAGCAGTTAGGAGAACAGATCTGTAAATCACTCTACCTTATACGTGTGTGTTTGTAAATACAAATACATAAAACATATATATATATATATATATATATATATATATATATATATATATATATATATATATATATACTATATATTATATATATATATATATATATAAACAATGTTATATATAAAAAAAGTATATATGTATATATAATTATATATATGTACATATACATATTATACATAATTATATATATATGCATATATATATAATGTGTATATATCTCTCTCTCTGTACATATATATATATTTGTGTGTGTGTTGTTCTTGTTGTGTAGTGTTGTGTGTGTGGTGTGTGTGTGTGTGTGTGTGTGTGTGTGTGTGTGTGTGTGTGTGTGTGTGTGTGTGTGTGTGTGTGTGTGTGTGTGTTGTGTGTTGTGTGTCAATCTGTCTGTCTGTGTGTGCATGTATAGATGGATGTATGTTCAGCTCCATTAATGTCCTCACCTTTCTCCTTTATTTCTATGGTTTGTTAGAATTCCATCGCTTCTCCAAACGACCTTCTTTAGCTCCCCGCGCCCCCTTGCTCCTTCTCCCTTTTCCCACAAACCCTTCTTTCCTTCCAGCCCACAACCCACCCCCTCTCTCCTCCCTTCTCTCTTCTCCCTCCCTCCTTTCTTCTCCCTCCCTCCTTTCTTCTTCCCTCCTTTCTTCTCCTTCCCTTCTTTCTCCTCCCTCCTCCGTTCTTCTCTCCTCCATCCTTACTCCTGCCGCATCCCACCTCCTCCTCTTCCTCCTCCTCCTCTCCTCCTCCTCCTCCTCCTCCTCCTCCTCCTCCTCCTCCTCCTCCTCCTCCTCCTCCTCCTCCTCTCTCCTCCTCCCTCTCCTCTCTCTCCTCCCTCTCCTCCCCTTCTCCTCCAACTCCCATTTCCCCGAGTGTTCTGGAAAAACAATAGACCTGGGATGCTGGAGGCTAGAAAGTTGTTAGTAATTAGTGAGAATGTGTGGAATGACGAAACAAATGTGCATCCATTCGGGGCGAAGAGAACGACTGGAATGTTGTGGTTAGAGAGGAAAGGAAAGAAGAGGGGAGGGGAGGAGAAGGGGAAGGGGAAGGGAGGAGAGAGGAAGGAGAGGGGGAAGGAAGGAAAGAAGGGAGGGAGGAGGAAATGGAGGGGAGAGGAAGGACTTTGGGTAAAGATATAAGAGGGGGAGGTATAAGAATGCGAAAGGGAAAGAAAATACAAAAGCAAAGGAAAAGGTGGAAAACGGAAAGGAATGAAATGGAGTAAATAAGAGAAATTTGACAAAATGTGTAAGTAGTTGAGGAAATGTATTATTAGATTTCTTTTTCACAAGGAGTAGTAAGGTGAATATTAAAAAAGGTAATAAAAAAAGAAAGTTCAGAAGCAAAGGATTAAGAGAAAATGAATAAAAGTGAAATACACTGAGAAACATTCAGAGCAATAAAAAAGAAACGGCTAAATGACAAAAAATAATAGCGAAGAATGCAAGACGCGCAAGATCGACCAGGAAAGAAAACAGTGAACGAAAGGAAAATTGCTGAAAAGAGGTGAAGGAAGAGCAGTAAACGGGGTGAACAGAACAGCCATTGTAGAAGAGTCGCAAGAGTCTGTTTCTTCCCCTTTTTTTTTTGTTTAGTTTTTTGTTTGTGTTTGTGCGCGGGTCAATAATCGAAGCCTTTTTTTAAATCTCGAGAACGCTTTAATTCGAAAAGGCCTTTCCTTTCCTTCGATTCACGCCTTTCTCGGTTTCTTTGAGCTGCCTCTTGACTTTTTTTGTTGTTGGGATTTTCTCTCTTAGCCTTTTACTTGTTTTGTTCTTGTCTTTCACCTTTCTTGTCGTTATCTCTTCGCATTTCGTTTGTGGTTGCTTTCTCTCAGTCTCCCGTTCTCTTTTTGTCTGTATACTAAGCTATATATATATATGTGTGTGTGTGTGTGTGTGTGTGTGTGTGTGTGTGTGTGTGTGTGTATGTATGTATGTATGTATGTATATGTGTGTGTATGTATGTATGTATGTGTTGTATATTGATATATGTATGTATATGTGTATATATATATATATATATATTATAGTTTGTATATGTATATATGTGTGTGTGTTATAGTATATATAATGTATGTATGTATGTATAGTATATTATGTATTATATATGTAATATGTATATAGTATATATATATATGTATATATATTATTATATTATATATATTATATATATTGTATATATATATGTATTATATATTATAGTGTATTATATAATGAATATATATTATATGTTTATATCATGATACATATGTTTCTTGTTATATATATATATGAATAATCTAATATATATATTATATATATGTATACTAGCATTAATAGTATCATTATGTATATGTTATATCTCCACTGTATCATAATCTCCCATAGAGTAAATATGATATAAGAATATATATGTCATAAATCTTGTGTTTATATTTTTTATATATAGGAAAGATAGTATTAGATATGTATGATAGAATATTCATGAGGAATGGGTATATATTTTATTATGAGTGACTTTGTATATATAATAGATGAAATTTAGCCAAGTGTTTTAGGGATAGGTAAGGTTAAAAATATAGGTCAATCAGGATGAAGTAGAGTGGGTTTGCTGGTCCATAAGAGCGACCAAGTTAATTGTGCCAGGTTTTTATTGCGACAAAAGATGTTGTTTCTTGTCTGGTTATTACCGTTACAAGATCTCAAGAAGAATAAGAGATAAAGGAAAAAAGCTAGACATTCTCGCTCTTTTGTTTCCTGGTAGTTTATAAGAAAATGAATGTGGAAATGTCGGTAATTTTAGAAAACGGAGAATAGAGTTGATGTACTCGCAGAGCACTTTGTGTATTGACTGAAGAGAAAAATCTGATAGGAAGGTCGTCTGTTCAGGGTAGAGGAATGTTAAAAGATGATAGGGGTGAGGAAGAGAGGGAAGAGAGGAAGGCGGAGGGATACGAGGAGGTTAATCATAAGAGTGTTTCGATGGTATAAGCAGGGAAGGAAGATGAGTACGGAGAAAGACAGTAAAAGTAGTTAGAGAGTCAGTTTGATTAGCGGTAAGGTGACTTGATTCACAAAATGTACAGGATTTTTCGTAGGGGAATAGAAAACAAAAGAAGGGGCGCGGAGGACGTAAAGAGAAGGGGACAGAAGATGTGACACGCGAAGAACGAAGGAGAACAAAGAGTGATGTATCGAACAAGAGATAAAGAAAGCGAGGGAGAGGAGATGAGTGACTGATACAGACAGGTCGTAATTTTCCAGAGATGTCAGTTGCATTAGCGGGTGGAAGAGATGTGACACTGATGCACAAATTACAGGTTGTTAATTGTTGTGACGAAAGAGCTGAAGGGAAAACGAAAGATGTTCTTCATTACTGTTTGTTATCGCGTTTTATTTATTTATTTATAGATTATTATTATTATTATTATTATTATTATTATTATTATTATTATTATTATTCATTATTGGTATGTGTGTGTGTGTGTGTGTGTGTGTGTGTGTGTGTGTGTGTGTGTGTGTGTGTGCATGCATGCATGCATGTGCGTGCGTGTGTGTGCTTGCGCACGCGCGTGTGCGTGTACATACGTAGCACACTAATTGTGTGAGTTTATGTTGGTCTATCTTTTTTTCTGTCTCTTGGGATGTAGTCGAGATTTATATAGGTAATACTTTTTGGAAATGGGCAGTGAGTGTAAGCGTGCTTATCTGTTCGATGTGGTATGTTTGTTCGTTTCTTGTTGCATATGCATACTCTTTATTTACAACTGGAGGGGTCTTTTGGTTGGTTTGCAGTATTTTATTAATATATTCATAAATATAGATCTGTTATATGTGCGTGTGTGTGCGTGTGCGTGCGTGCGTGCGTGCGTGCGTGCGTGTGTGTGTGTGTGTGTGTGTGTGTGTGTGTGTGTGTGTGTGTGTGTGCGTGCGCGTGCTTGCATGGGAGCACCTGAGGTGAGTTGTCACAATGCTGACGGCGCTTGGGTAGTGACCTGAGACCACCAAGGCCGAGTTAGCGGCACGGGCGTGTCCTGGCGCGGCCGGGTATCGGTGGGTGGGAGTGTGGGTGTGTAGAGAGAGGGGGGGAGCACCTTCCACACGCAGGTCCGCGCCCACACAGCCTTCATGCGGTATTCCTTAATTACCGTGACGCGCCCGTAATGTTATCCTGGTGGGCCTCGCCTCCAGCATGATTTACGACACGGATCTCGGAGACATTAGCGCGCGTTTGTTTTGGGCGACACTGCGGTACTTCCGCGTGGCTCGATGTACGTATAAGGAATTTCGATGGTCTGTGCGTTCTTCTGCGTTTGTAGGAATTAACATTTACAACTGGTCATGGTTTTATGCAACTCGCCTGCTTGTCAAGACCCGTAAAACTGGAACATTTAAATTTCGTTCGTTCATGATACAGGTAAATGCGTACAAGTCGTACTGTGCCCACTGCTAATTTAGGCGTTCAGTGGGCGGCCAGTATCGCAGATGAAGAGATGTGAGGCGGAGGCGCGCGGGCGGGCGAGCGAGCGGACGGCCAGTAAGACTTCCAAACAGCGAGAGAGTGAGCGGTAGTGACAGTGTTACTCTGACTGCCGGGAAGGGCGGACGTAGCCACTCCGCGGTTCGGTGTCGTTCTGTGACCTCACGTGTCGCACTTAATCTTCCTTTGGCCTTTATTAGTTGCCTTTGGATTTTGTGGATATATAGTGGATGAGAAGGGTAGGAAAAAGGAGTTATGTTCATTATTATTGTTTTGTGATGAATTCGAAAACTATGATAAATAGTGTGAGATGAAAGGAAAATATTTTTCATGAAGTATTTATCTGTTGAGGGCGTATCGTTTGTTTCCTCGGTGTTGTTATGTAAGAACGGAACTGAGACG
>NC_051399.1:27315287-27322787 GCF_015228065.2 Penaeus monodon
ACACACACACACACACACACACACACACACACACACACAATTTCTCGAAGTTATGTACCAACATCCTGTATCGGAACTCCAAGAGCACAGGTTACACGCGGCGGATGCATGGGAACCACTTGTACACGCAACACGCATCCTAGTTTGGAAATGCTGCGTCGCTGTGTTTATTCAGCATTAGTCGGTCATAAAGGGAGATGGAATACGAAGGCATCCGTGCATGAGCAGGTTTATGCATATTACATGATGGTGTCAGGCAAGGGGGGAACCTGAGCCGTACGGTAGCCCGATCTTGTTGTTTGTATCACGGGGCTGGCAGGGGGCTGGTAGAGGGGCTGGAAGGGGACTGGTTTGATCCTGTAAAGGCGTTATTGAACACGCAGTCGGCACGCAAGCTCATGTAGATTCGGCATCGGTATGGGTAACACGCAGGAGCTCGTAGGCTGGTGTAAGATGTGTGGCAGAGGTCACGCAGGTCAGGCCGCGTTTGACCTCGCTCTGATGGGATGGGAACACGCCCAGCATCTTTTGCACAAGTTGGTCGGAGGCTGGGGCTTGTGCTAAGGCGAGAGGGATTTAGCGCTAGGATGGGGGTGGGGGCGCTGGGGTCTAACAAGAAGTAATTTGAAGAGGTTTAGAGAAATTGGAGATAGGATAAGAAGGACTAGGGCAGGGAGGCATAGGATTTTTTTTTCAATTCTGTCTACTGTTATGTTAGGATTTTCTGACTTTCCGAATTATTACGTATTTTTTCATTGCTTGAAGACTTAGTTTCGAAAGTCATACCTTAGCAAAACTTAGCATTAAAAAAAATTAAAGTTATAATTATGAAAGTAGATTCTTTGCAATATGTTATCTCTGCCGAGATGTTCTCGTGTCATAAGAGCAGGCCATTTTTGTAACAGCTACAAGGCAAAAGGTCACAGCAGATCCAGCGATAGTGTCATTCCGTAGAAAAGTCTTGTTAGTATTTTAACAAGGGAGATGGACAGCACAGATAGCGTGATATCCGGCGGCGGTTACTCTTATCGCCGCAGTGCCAGCCGGAGTGCCAGTCCACTTGCGTCTGTGGTGTTCGATGGGTGCTCACGCAGCACAGATATTTTTCTCTTTCGTTGTCTTTAGAAGCTGATGTTAACCGTATTTTTTCCCTAAGTTTTGCACACTTCTCGTATTCCATGTGAGGGTTATGTTAGTACTTTTCCACGGGACATGCACGTTTAAGTGATCCGTGTTTATGAACAAAAGAGTGTTTTGAACGTCGACTGACTGCGGAGTTCCCAGTGTTACAGAATGTTCGAGTTGTCAATTAGTGTTTACGTGTAATTTCAGTCTAAGCTGGATTGGAGATGGAATAAAAACGGCGAGCCAATTATTTGATAGCTGAGCGTAATAGCTACGACCCAGAAAACCAGAAACTGAATAGCGGAACCAAACCCAAGAACTTTTTCGGTCCTTTGAGAAATATAGAATTTTGTGCACGGGTTAGGCTAGGTACGAAATCAAGCAGGATTTCATTTGTCGAACAGGGAATTTTTCTGGTGTATAGGATACACCTCAGCCGAATGCAGTAACAGACAAGGCCTTTTTGTGCTCTATAGCTAGCACCCTCACCATGTGGAAGAGGAAGCTTAGTTTCAAGAGGAAAGGGCCTCGACCCACGCGGAGGATGTCCCAGCCTCTGGTGAAGAGCCTCAGCCTGCCGGAGACCTGCGGGGCGCCCAGGTCCTGCACTCCGCCCCTCCGCCACTCCCGCACGGACTACTGCCTTCACGGCGAAGACGAGCTGCGGGAGCCTTCCCCTGGAATCATCTCCGAGGGAGACGCTGTAGACGTCGTAACGGGGGACGATGACGTCATACAGGCCATCCTGAGGAGGAAGGACAGCGACCTGGAGGGCCTGGAGACGCCCGACCTCAACGCCAGCCTCAAGAAGAACTCCATCATCCGCTTCAAGGACGAGGAGGGCGACGAGTACTGGAGGAGAGTGGGCGGATGCTCGGTGTGCGAAAGGAACGAAGCGAGACGCGCCGCGGCCAAGGCTTGCCCCCTGTGCGCGAGGGACGTGAGAGCCGCGCGGGAAGAGGTCGCGGGTGAAGGCGCAGGTGAGACCGAGGCGGCCCCGAAGGGGGTCTCTCCAGCTGCGGGATCCCTCCAGCTGGAGAACGGCGACGACACACCGAAATCCGAGGAAAACGGAGGGGAATCGCATGGCGACAAAGAGGAGGCTCACGCCGACACTGGGGAACACGAGAACGACAGAGGAAATCATTCTGAGGAAGAAGAACCGCATGTTGACGAAGGAAAATCATGTGACAGGTTTGTGATGGTTTCACCAGTATGGTGGATTGTTACACGTGTGTTTTTGTAAACATGCCTAACCGCGATTAAATTATCAGTGAGAAATGTTAATTGCGGGAAAAATTGGCAGCAGGTAATACGAAATGAGGAATGTGTAATAGAGACATTCAAACGCGGAAGTTCCTTGTTGGCGATGATTTAATTCTCGAGGAGCCGTTCTCTCTTCACGACGCAGTAGTGGTGGATGGGGCAATGCTGCATGTTAATGGGCCAGAAGGCAGTTATGATTTCATACCATTTCTTTGTGAAATGGTATGAAACGAGATAGAAGGAAGATGATAAATGGGGAACAGATATATAGGCGTAAAAAGAAAGGGGAAGACAAAATAATGTTTATGTCTAGTTTCAAGCGAATAGAAAAAAATGACTACGGTGTTTAAGAGAGAGGATACTTTTGAAACCGAGTAAAAGAGAGAGGGTATTCAGGTGAAGAGTTTTGAAAACAGAGAAACGAAATTTTATGCCAAATGCCTTCTAGTTTTACTATTTCATCTGGGCAAAATTCTGTTATGGAACAGTAAAGAGAAAGGGTCTTTGGCATAAACATGTTTCCCTTCCGACAACGTTGACGTATAGACTTAATATATGGGTTTTGGCAGTGTGTTGGAAACGATTGCGTATCTGAAGAATGTTCAAGATGTTGAGGTTATCTTGTAAGGAGTGAGACTCGATGGAAGCAGCGGTTTTCAATAGTAGAATATTTATTGTTTTATCTAAAGTTGAAAGAGGGACGGGTGGATGATATGAATAAAGAGGGATATCGATTGGCTGTATACATTGGCCTAGTATGGAGTGACTTATGGTTAGGGGCGCAGGAGGTGGCGTGCCCCTCCTTCAGATGATGCGAGCCAGGCACTGCAGGGCGTTGCGGGGCACTTTATCATGGCAGCTGCAAGTCAGAGAGGTGGGAGGAGTCGACTCTTATTACGGATATGTGTAAGCTCTCTATAGTGCTGATTGCACTGCGTTGGGATGGACGTTATTATTTCTACGTATCAAGTAACTTTTCAAACCCGAATATCTGCTTAAATCAGCATTCAGTCTAGTAATATGATTTAAAATGATAAATCATTTAATGAAAGTAAAACAGCGTCTGCACCTTGGACAATTCCTCTTCCGTTATCCGGCCACTGCGAGATATCTTCACCTATTCCTAATGATAGTGAAAGGAGTCGCTCTCACTTTGCATATTGCCTTCACTGTGATTCTGACGGGTATGGGAACGCGTGCTAGGAGTCCCCAGCATCCAAGCATCCAGGACACACTCCCCCAGGCAGGCGTGGGAGGCGGCGGCGTGCCTTTTGATATGGTAATGCCCCGGTAAGTGTGGGAGGGCAGAACGGTGTATGCCCCGTGGTGGGCTCTGGCGGTGAGCTCTGGCAGGGGAACTGTGGCGGGAGGGCCTGGCTGCTCTCTAACGTCACTCGGGTTGTTACGACCTGTTGTTTGTGGTGCTTTTGGAATAGTCACTCTAGCTGTACGAGAAAGGGACGGGTTGGAGGAGATTCCCGAAGTGTATGGATTGGCGAATCCTCCGAGCAGGCGAAAGAGTGAAGCGTTGGCCCCACCTGCTCAGTCTCAGCAGCAGTAAGGGTTACGACACGATTCTCCTCGGGATGAATAAACAAGCGCGAATCTTCGCCCTCCGAACACTTTAGTCCCACGTTGTATATCGCCCCCTCCGCTCACCTGCCGCACTTATTCCGATAATTCGCCTCCCCCCCCCCATTATCGACGCCAGCCTCACTCTCCCCATTGAATCTTTCTCACCCCCACCTACATCAATACCACTCTCCCTGCTAAATCTCCCTCACTCCCCACCTACACCATCTGCATCCCCTCCACTATATTCCCCCCATATTTCACCTACCGCACTCGCCCAACTAAATCTCCCTCCCCCCCCTACTAACCCCACTCTCCCCACCACTCTTTCCGCTAAATGCCCCCCCCCCCCCCAACACCGCTAAATAGGCCTTGACGCGAGTGACTGCTCAGTGTCACGGGCAGGTGAACGATACTCCGAGCGCTGTTGACTGAGGGACACGCCCTGCGACATCAGCCAGACGAGCGGGAATCACCAGGACGAGTCATTACGGAATGCAAATCTCTCTTTCATTTTGGTATAGTTAAATAGAATTGAAATAGGATTTATCAATTAGACTCCTATGCTCTTCAATAGGAAATGGTCAGATCGAGCGATTGAGTGGTCGATGGGGCAAGCTCCTTGTCAGGGATTGTGAGGCCCAGTGTGAGGGCCACGGTGGACATGCGGAGGGCGTGATGGAGGCCCTCCGAGGGCTGGAAGGGAGCCAGGTGATAGGGAGGGGCTGGTGGGGGGCTAAGGAAGGTAGAGTCCGGGATGCTGGGATTAAGGGCGGGATGTGTGGGAGGGGGCTATGCTGAGGCGGAGGGATGGTGTGATCGACACCCGGGATGCCGCTCCCTCGGCTTAAATGAGATAATTTAAAGCGCCAGTGACTAGATCCATAGAAAAAGAACTGCGTTTGTAGCATCAACATATTTGACTTTTCCAGTATTATATACCTCATTTTGATACGGAAAGCTTTTGTGTTTTTACACATGAGGTAACTGAGCACTAACCATGAGTTCTCCTGTGGAACACCATATTATTGTCGACGGGGATTCTAGGAAATCACCTTTATTAGTTATCTTACTTGACAATGGTCTGGGCCAGGGGCGGTCTCATTACGCAATGCTCGATTATCCCATCAAAGGTTCCGTATCTAGCTGATGATAAAAGAACATATTGTTGCATGCTTATCAAGTCAGTCAGCATCACAGCGGTTGAAAGTAAATGGTTCCGCGAAATTTCATTGGACTCATTCCACGGCTCTCTCGTGTGATCTTTTTTTCTGTGTCGGATTTTAATAATATTCATTCTGAATGTTCACCAGAACAGTTCCGTCACGTTTCGGGCCGCTAAGAATAGTTCTTAAGCGAGGCGATTACGCTGCAATGTTACCTTCTGGAATTACAGTAGTTTCTACAAAGAGCTGTCGTGAATGAGAGAAATGTTCCTCGGATGCAGAACTTCCCACCCCAGCGGGAACTCATGACGAATACCGTGGCTATGGGCGAGCCGACGGGAGGTTCAAGGTCACAGGTGTGCCCCCTTCTCTTACCCCGACGCCCTCCATTACCCTTGAAATCTCTCCTTCCCGAGCATTGGGATAAACAGAGATTATTTTTTCGTCATTCTTTTCTTGCGCAGTCCGCCTAGAGTATTTTGCTTGTGGTTTAGGTCGAGGTCTTCGTATGGTGGAATATTACACTCCCCTTCGTCACATTTGCTAAAGTATTGTGTTTTTCACTCGATTGTTTTCCGTTTCTACTTTCTCTGGGTGTCCTTCCGCCAGTCTTTCTCCTTGTGTGTTTGTTTGCGACCATTATCATCTCTGTCGACTCGTCTGCTGCTGGGGTTCACCTGCACACGTGCTACTCATTAGGGCAGCGTTTATGCAATTACACTTTTTTGTACTCATTTTAGCGTTCCGCCTCACAGCGTTCTCCCGAGACCACAGCAAGTATAGTGATTAGAGAGCGCTGTTGGCAGAGTAAGTGTTGCCAAGCCCTTTTCTCACTCGTAATATACAAAGTGTTTCGACTCTCTGCTGGTGTCTGTTACCGCCAGCGACCGACCGTCACGCTCGGAATTCGCGACGACGAGTGCCACCGCACATTCCCGCGGGTGACGTGGCATTTTTTGTTCGTTACCTTGAGAATGCGACAAGGAGGTAGATGAAGGCGGCGGCGTTGCTGGGGCAGCCTTGGGCGACTTTGTAATTCTTCTTTACATGTTCTTATGGCGAGATAATACACCGTCATCTATGGCCTGTGCGTGACGGCTCGATTCACGAGGCGTGGACGAAGAGAAGGCCGTTGCAATTAACATTTAATAGTAGGTCTACTTCGATCCTTTGTTTCTCTCGTACGTGGACTCGCTGAAAGGAAGAAGTTGCTTACGCCATGAGCGACTTTTTTGTGCGTTCGATTGGCATTGTCAAGTACAAGTTGCGTAGGCCTACTGTGTCCCCTGAGCATTGGAAGGTCGCCGTGCCGGCCACCAGCGAACACCACTGCCCACTCCGGAATGGTGCTGCGGGTGACCGTCGTTCTGAGCGAGAACGGCACACGATAATTAAATTGGTGGCCTTAGGGAAAGCTATATTATTTGAGTGTCCAGTGATAAAGAAACAGTAGCATATAAATAAGATAAATTCACAAACTGAAGAGAGAGAATTAGGCAAATGTCAATATGTTGATGAGGATCCTTTGGCAGGGCTTGACTCTTTTTTCTGATAAGGCTCGGTACCGTACTCTGACCTTGGGCTAGTCGTCAGGGAGGGCCGAGGCTATTTCACTCGGGCGGCCCACCTCATGGTTGGTCCATGAGCGCGCTCGCTTCATGACCTGCGTATAGGCGAGCATGCAGATTAGCGTGGGAACTAAGGATACGCCTCCCTCTTGGTGCGTTAACATAACGAGGATAAACACAACGAGGCGCGGAGTTAATGAGATGCCAGTGCCCCGCGCTGGGACAAATAAGGAAGAAAGGGCCGGCGGGCATCTGGCAGGGCGTTGCACTGGTTGCTGCTACCAGATGGCTCGCCTGGCCCGCGCGGGTAATCCTGGTGGCGATTGTGGTAGTGAGAATTGCGGTGGCGAGCAGGGGATAATGTGGAGAGTGATAAGGTCTGAGTTGATGGTGAGAGGTGGACCTGATTGGGTTAGTAATAACGAAAATAATGGTGACATAATAACTAAAGATAGTGTGATATTGGTTAAAAATTATCGCGATGTTAACGATGCGCATAGAAACAATGTATAGTATTTATCAACCCAACTTGAAGATCAAACTTTCATCCAAACGGTCGAGATTGCTTGCAAAGTCCGTCTCGGCGTCGTCGTCTCGTCATCGTGGCGGCGAGCGAGCGGCGCTTGAAAGGAGGCAGAAGCGCCGATGATTAAGGGTCTAAGCATATCGAGTGACAGGCAATAAATCAGCGAATGGATGACACGTTCGACAAGCCATTATTGCCGGCTCTCGCGGAATTTGCCGAATTTATGGGATGATTTCGGACTTCTCTGGGCCGGGATGGAGCTTTTTCGGGCTTTTAT
>NC_051399.1:27325287-27365287 GCF_015228065.2 Penaeus monodon
GTGGGTGAGGGGGTGAGTAAGTAGATGAGTGAGTGGCTGACTGACTGACTGACTGACTGACTGACTGACTGACTGACTGACTGACTGACTGACTGAGCAAGTTAGTGAGTTAGTGAGTGAGTGATTGAGTAATTGTGTAAGTACGTTTGAGTGAGTGAAATGAGAAATAACCAAAGGAAATGAACAAAGAGAAAAGCGGACTTGAGCGATCGAGAAAGACTGGCATCGGGAAAGAGCTCCTTCAAGAGGACGGGCAAGAGAAGCGTATGTTTTTTTCTTAGCGTGGTTCGTACTGTGTGTACGTGCTGGCGGGAATACATTTGTATACTTGTTTATTGAAAAAAATACTATAGAGGCTGTTACATACTTCGAAACTCGTAGAAGAAAAGCATACATATAGAGGTACTTGTCTCGACGGAGGAGGATTTTGCTTATTTGAAACTTTTGGAGACGGTCGACATTTCATATTTTAAGACATGAGAAATTTAAAAATGTGAAGGGGTATAGTGCCCTTCCGTCCCTTTCACACGCCCAAGAGAACGTAACACGAGAGTCCATATGTTGCGGGCGTTCTGAAGGGCTGCGACCATGTGGGACCTCTCGAGAGTGCCGAGAGTGACACCCTCCTCCCACCTCCCCATCCCCACCCTCACACCGATATGGATGGGGGGTGGGGATGGGGGGGGAATAGCAAAGGCGTTAAGATAGTCACTATTAGGCAAGGATTATTTTCAAGATAGTTCACCAAAGGCGGTGTTTGTAGCCGATGTGGTCTACGCTCTGCCTATCACTACGAGACTCGGCGGCGTCGAGAAGACTGAAGTGGCCAGTTAATCACGCGGAGTAAGAGGCCGAGTCGAGAGGCGTGTCCAGTGGGAGTGACTTTGGCTTCGGCGTCATCAGGTCGGCGACAGCGATTGGGACCTTAGAATGTCTTCTAATTACTTTCGTCATCGTCTAATTGATGGTTTGTCGTGATTTATTAAATCAGAAAGTTTCAATTTATATATATATTTTTTTTATCTATTGGGGGTATGGGTCATGGGGTTGGGAAGGGGGATGGGTGGTCATTAAGTGAATGTATTTTTTGGTGATTCTTTGCGCGTTTTTGTGTTCCTCCGTTTCTCTTTTTCTTTCCTTTCTTTCTTCGGTAGATTGATCATCTAGATTATTCGTTCATATTCGGTTAATTCACCCAAAGGTCAGCTGATAACTAGAAAAGAGAAACTTGCCCCAATCACTTCAATTGGGTGAAAACTCGATTGCCTTTTGACGTCCACTCACTTCAGTCGTATTATTTGTTCTCGGTCGTTTTGGTCGTGACGAGGTGACGACCGAGGGAGGGAGGGCCGAGGTCGTACATAACGTGACTCCGCCCGCAAACGCGTAGTCACGTCAGGTTGGTTTTGAGAGAATATTAAAGTATATTTTTATTCATATCGATTTATTTGTGTTCCTTCCCCCTAGGCACAAGGAGGGTTCAGTTACAACGAGAAGTACCCGCGGGGGTCGTGGCCGTGTTCATCGGTGAGGATGCTTGGGGCTGTCAATAGTAGGGGTAAATTAAAGACTGGAGAGAGAAAGGTAGAGAGAGGGGGGAGGACGAGAGGAAAGGACGTAAGGGGGAGTAATTAAGGAAAGGGTGTTGACGGAGAATAATGGAAGGATAGCGGAAGATGGAGGAGGAGTAAGAGGAAAGAGAGCAATATGGAAGAGAACAAGAGGGATAGATGGAAGAGAAAAAAAGGGCGAAAGAGGGATAAAGAAAAAAAAAAAAAAAACAAGGAAAGAGAGAAAACGGAGGAGAGAAGACTGGTGATGGAAACGTGATGGAAACGTATGGTGTAGGTCCGGCATTGAGGTAGTTACCAAAAAAATACGCTGTTCTTGTAATATTTTTTTCCTGTTGTTGTTCTGCTCTCTGAAGGTGTCATGTATCGTCAGTACACCGCCAGCAAACGGCATTCTCTCACCGGCCTTAGCTATTGTCTATTGTAGAAGGCACAGGAGTCGTTCATGGCGAGAGTCACGCAAGAAGAAGAAAGACCTTGGATTTCTGTCGTTCGTGTGGGGTCGTTCATCGAGTTTTTTTTTTCTTTTCTTTCTTTCGTAAGCCAAATCGGGAAGAAAAAGAGCGCCTTGTTCCGGTATTTGGCAATCTCTTAAGTCCCTCTCGCTTCCTTCAGTCCTCCTCAAGCTTTTTTTTTTATCATCCTCATCGTGTGACGCCGAGAACAGCTTATCTCAGGGCCTGTCTTGGCATTAATGCGTGACTCTCCCCCTCCCCTCCTCCTCGCCACCCAGGCACTAAATGACTCATTCTGCACCGGGAGGGGAGGAGGGAGAAGGGTGAGAAAGGCAAAAAATGGTGAAATGAGACGGGGTGAATAACTAAAAAAGAAAGAAAAAAAAAGTTGGAGGGATGGGCGACCGACACACACACGCACACGCACACACTCGCACACACTGACAAACACTGGCAAACAGACAGACGCAGACACACATCAGACAGATCGAAGATGCAATAAAATAACTTCAGAGAGAGAATCCGATTCAAGTGTCGATGAGAGAGAGGACAGACGGAGTGGGCTGAATGGCGGCTGTTGCTAAGCGAGAGATTTATTTACAATCCCGCCGTGTGACGATGCTTGTTTACTCGGCGATGCAAGTGAGGCGAGGCGGGGCTCGGATTCGAGTGAGGCAAGGCGCGGTCCGAGAGGGAGTCCGGTCTTCGCCGACATCGCCCATCACCGCTCAGGATGTCGCCCGCAAGATCGTGTAATAAGTTTGCTTTTTATCTAGTTTTGGGGGAGGGACGCGGGGGATGGAGGTTGGGGTGTGGGTGGGGATGGGGATGGGGATGGGGATGGAGGTGGAGGTAGAAGTAGAGTGGAGGTAGAAGTAGAGATGAAGGTAAAGGTAGGGGTAGAAGTGGAGGTGGGGGTAGAGGTGCAGGGAGAGGGAGAAGTGGAGAAGTGTGTTTTTAAGATAAGGCCGCCCGTGCTTCGTAGGTCTTTTGTTGCATTGTGGCGTTGGTCGCATGTGGAACTAATGGGTCTCTGATGATATACAAGGGCATTTGGTGTTTCTCTCTTCTCTTCTGTTCTTTTATTCTTTTTTCTTCTCTCTCCTCTCCTTTCCTGCCCTCCCCTCCTCTCCCCTCCCTTCCACGGCACTCCCCTCCCCTCCCCTCCCCTCTCCAGCCTCATTTACTCTCCCTCGTATGTGTGTGCGTGCGTGTATAAGCACTGTATACATGCGTATGTTTACGTGCGTACGTGTTGGGCTGAGTCACTCACTTCCTTGTGTTGAGTCTTGGTGAGTTTGCCCTTGTAAACATTAACATTCATCATATGCTGTGATCTGCAGTTCCGGAGTTTGTGAGGGCCAAGTCTGCTTACTCATTACGGCGGACGTGCAATGAGGAGAGAGTGGATGTTTGATATTTATGAAAAGAGAAAGGAAAAATAATTGCATGTCGGGGACTGCGTAAGCGAGCAATCATGCGTGCATTTCAATTTCAAATTAAGAAATGCGAAATGTTAATTTTCCCATCTATCTAGCAGTCTCTCTCTCTCTCTCTCTCTCTCTCTCTCTCTCTCTCTCTCTCTCTCTCTCTCTCTCTCTCTCTCTCTCTCTCTCTCTCTCTCTCTCTCTCTCTCTCTCTCTCTCTCACCCTATTTCCCTCATTTCCCTCCCCCATTCCCGTTTTCCTTTCCTTCCCCCACACCCATGTCTCTTCCTCTCCCTCTCCCTGTCCCAAGGTTCGGAATTATTAACATCTAATTTCCCGAATGAGAGGATTAGGAAATGCTTAAATTAATGCTTCATGAGTTTTGCGAAATCGCCTCATAATAGTTGAATCTGGCGATATCCATTTCACTCTCGCGGTGGTTTGTTTCGTCGTAGAGAAGAGAAAGAAAAGATGAAGAAAAAAAAATAGTGCTACGTGAATGTAAGACAACAATGAAATCACCATACCGCAACAGCAGCAAGGTAGCCAGATGTTAGGTGCCGCAGAGAGAGAGAGTGAGTGAGAGCGAGCGAGCGAGGAGCGAGTGAGCGGACGATTAGCGTCAATTTCCCCATACTCTGGGCCGGGGATACTCGTTAAGCTTGCATAATGATGACCACTCGAAGGCGTGACTCTTCTTGTTATTGCCAATGTTTGCTCTATTGGTCGCGAATGGCGTAATGCGAAGGAAATGGCTCGGGAGACGACTGTTTGTGGTACTTCGGGTAATTATGCTGGTGTAATTGGCTCGTTGATGTTTATGTAGGTTAGATTTTGAATGTATTTTCCAGCCTTGGGGATCGATTTTTTGGTTTCTTGGTTTTGGATTGATTGGTCATTTTCGGAGCGGAGCATTCGAAAATTTAGTGGCGATATGCCCTCTATGCTTAAATTTGTGGGAATGCAGAAATTTGTCCGCACGTACAGAACATTTGAAGGCATGCAAGCAGATAGACACACTATATAAACAGACACAGGAACTTCACTGTCTCTCCCTCAGAAAGGAGGAGAAAACAGACTGAACGCAGAGGAAGAAGCGCATTACATTTTCAGTTTCCAAATTATGAATACTACAGTGACTATATGCAAGGTCTCAAACACTTCGCTTCAACTCGGATAATTGTGGCTTGCACAATCGGTAGCGGGGGTTTGAGGATGCGCCAGATCAAGGGACGTGTGAATTCGGGTGTATCATGCATGGACTGCGCCAACCCCCACTCTCCCTTCTCCCCCTGTAGCCGCCGCTGGTAAATCACATACTTCATATTATTCTGTATATCACTTATTCTGTAACACTACAATCGGAGAGGCTGTATCGTATAAAATTCATCTTCTGTGTCACAACCTCCTCGAGGAGGCCTAGTCGGTTGTGACCGCCGGGTCAACACATGGTCCATATCAACCATAAGAGCTGACCTGTCAGAACTTGTTTGTGTGAGGGGTCGTTCCCTAGGAAGTGATGGTGGCTCTTCATGTGATCGATGCTGGGGGATAGTGGGATCATGACCCAACTAATGTATAACATATGAAGTAGAATGTTACTTGACGTCGCAGCATATGTATGTTTAAAGGGTGAGGGCAGTTCGAGGAGAACCTCCGTGCCGTCAAGACGCCCATAGAATACTGGAATCAGCTGATATTCTGACTGTTCCCGCAATGCGTATGTATCTAATATTGTAGGAAGTTCTTATCTTATAATCTAATATATGTTGTTATTAGTGGTTTTATGTATGTATGCACGCATTCCTATAATCGATGTATTAATTAACAGGTTTGACCGCTACCGAATAAATCTTAAGCGAGTGCTACGCAGTGGTATCAGTCACCCCACACCCAACGACAAATCATAGGCGTTCTAACGGCGGCCACAGTCAAACGCAGAGGGTGCTAATTACCAGACGACCTAACACGGAGTCGACGGTGAGGTACATCCCTGTCGGCGACGGACGGCAAAAGGGCAGCGCGCGGCGGCTGCTGAAGAACCACCAGTCAACAAAACTCTACGGAAACTACTCGCGCGATTTACGAGAATGTAAAACGGATGTAGTGTTCGTGCCCACTGTTGGTGTTTCTTGCGTGCGTAACGCTTCACTCTACAAAGGAAAATTGCGATATCGTGTGATGTGTTGAATCAGTGTGCGGTGGTCAGTACAGTAAAAATCCATGGTGTTGTGTTTATTAAGTTGTGTTTATTAAGGAGTTAAAAACCCAGTGTTGTGTTTATTAAGGAGTTAAAAAACCCACAGTGCAGTGTTGTGTTTATTAAGGAGTTAAAAACCCACAGTGTTGTGTTCGTTAAGGAGTTGAAAACCCACGGTGTTGTGTTCGTTAAGGAGTTGAAAACCCACAGTGTTTTTTCGTTAAGGAGTTTAAAACCCACAGTGTTGTGTTCGCTATGGTGTTGAAAACCCACAGTGTTGTGTTTATTAAGGTGTCAAATACCCTCGGTGCTGCATTCTTGCAGAGTCAAATACCCTCGGTGCTGCATTCTTGCAGAGTCAAATACCCTCGGTGCTGCATTCTTGCAGAGTCAAATACCCTCGGTGCTGCATTCTTGCAGAGTCAAATACCCTCGGTGCTGCATTCTTGCAGAGTCAATACCCTCGGTGCTGCATTCTTGCAGAGTCAATACCCACGTGCTGCACTCCTGCAGAGTCAAATACCCTCGTGCTGCTTCTCGCAGAATCAAATACCCACGGTGCTGCATTCTCGCAGAGTCAAATACCCACGGTGCTGCACTCCTGCAGAGTTAAAACACACAGTGCTTCATTGACTAAAAACAGGAAACCCACACGGTGTTGATCAGATGTCCAGGAGACACATCTCCCGCTGGAAATAGTCGGGGACGCAAGAAAGGATGGGGTAGAAATAGACACTGCTAAGACGATGTGGTGTGGTCAGACAAGGATATAAGAGAGTCTGAAATTGCGAACCTAATGGTGGAAGAACAGGTGAAGAAACTACTCTCGCACCTCTTGGTCCTGGAATGTCGAAAGGGGAAGGAAGTCCCCAGGTTTGCTCCATCTCAATTTGGAGAAGGGACTCCTCTTAGTCCAATGAGCGAATATAGGGGGAAGGAAAGTTCCCGAGCCTACCCCATCGACAACTCTGGCCAGCATGAACCTCACTCGGAAAGTCGCATAGCAGACCCTGTCATCCTATGGAGTGATGTTATGGAAGAATTAAAAGGACTCCGGAGAGACCTTGCGAGGAAGGGAAGAACAAGTGAAGAAACACCCCTTGCCCTTCCTGCTCCTGGAATGTCAAGAGGGAAGGAAAGCCCCCAGTCTACTCCATTATCACTCTGGAGAATGGACTCCTCTTAGTCCAATGAGCGAACGTAGGGGGAAGGAAAGTTCCCAAGTCTACCCCGTCATCAACTCTGCCCAGTCTGAGCCCCACTCAGAAAGTCGTATGGCAGACTCTGTAATCCTATGGAGTGACGTTATGGAGGAATTAAAAGGACTCCGGAGAGACCTTGTGAGGAAAGAAAGCCATAAGGACTCTGCTTCAGAATCTTCGAGTGATGACGATGACAATAAAAACCGGAAATCAAGGCGACAAAAATACATTACATCAGAATCCACAAGTGATGAGGACAGCTGCTCAGACACTGAATCAGAATCATCGAGCATCGACGAAAAACGGTGGAGATCTAAACGACTTCGAAAACACAGCACTACTGAAACTTCAAGTGATGATGATGCCATATCACACCGGCCAAAACGAAAAACTCGCAAATCCCAGAAGAACCGCTCCCGCTCAAAACCATCCGATCAAGGTGCTGACAAAAAAACATTAGTGGAGGTAATACAAATGTTGCAAGTAAAACTCCCCAAGCTAAATGGAAGTAGTCCTGAGGAGTATTGGGCCTCCGCAGTCCGATTTGAGCAAGAAGTACTTCGCACCTCAATGCCCCACAGGTAAAACTGAAACCGCTTATTGATCTTTGCGATACAAGGTGAAAAGGTACTTACTCACTGTATGGGACTGCCAAAGAAGGAGGCTTAAAGACAGCACTAAAAATCCTTGATACGAAATATGGAGATAAAAATCTGTACATGAGTCGCATAGAAGTAGAGCTAACAAGCGGGCCACGTGTGAGGGAAGGTGACCATGAGGTCATCTCGGAGGTGTGCCTAAATCTGACGTCCCATATTCATTTTGCAAAGAAAATTGGGAAGCTGAGCCATATTGACAACCCACATGTGGTGAGAAGTCTGGTGGACAGAATGGACGATCGACTCCAATCCAAGTGGCATGCCATTTGGACTGGCAAAAGGCGATCGAAGATTCCTCGTTTGAAAAACGTAAAGAAATTCTTACAGAAGGAGATGGACGCCGCACGTAGCAGGCGTGCCCACAACCCTCTGGCATTTTCCAAGACCCAGTTCCGTGATGCAAAACGAGGCCGAGAAGTTAAGATCGTAGATACCATTCCCAGACGAGCATTCACGTCCGTGCCAAAACAACAAACTAGAGATGTAGGACTATTCACAAAAACTAATGTTGAACCCTGGAAACGAGGTGATCAATGTCGTTTGTGTACAGAGCCCCACCCCATTTTTATGTGCCCTGTATTCAAGTCACTCAGCCTGGAGCATCGCAAAAATGTAGTGACAGCTCAGAGGAGATGCTTCATATGCCTTAGGGACAACCACCTATATAAAGAATGTAAGGCGAAACCGTGCGACATTAATGGCTGTGGAGGAAAGCATTCACGGTGGTTACATGATACTCAAAGTGCCTCCCAAAATAATGGTGAAAATGAAAGACTGGGACAGACTGTTGAAGCTACAGCCTCACAACAACAATGACAAGCAACCATTCACGGAGGACACACCGACGGCACAGATGGGAGCTGTAAGGGGTGAAGTGGCCTCCCCATCGTTCAAGTGATATTAACAGCCAGCTGAAGACAACGATGGTCAAACCCTAATGACATGTGCCTTGCTGGACTCCGGTAGTTCCCGTTCTTTCTGTTCCACCAAGGTAGTAGAAATGCTTCGGCCAAAGGAGAGAAGAGAGACAACGGTGATTACTACACTGACACAGGAAACTTACCATGACGCCAAACAGGTTGATCTCATGGTCAAGGGACTGTCCACAGGAAAGAATACCATATGCGACTCCGTCAGGTGATCGTCCTCGACTCCTTCCCTGAAGGTCTGATCAACGCTAAAGCGAGCCAATTGAACACCGCTCGCTGGCCACACCTACGAGACCTGGTTCCTACACAGGAAAATCCACCAGACTGCAGTGTCGAGTTACTGATCGGACAGGACGCTCCCTCAGCGCTTATGCCTCTGGAGGTCAGAAGGGGGAGAGGAGGTGAACCCTTTGCTGTTAGGACAAATTAGGATGGGCGGTTAACGGTCCTGTGATCAGATCACTGGGAGCAACAAATTTTTGGGACCTACATAAGTGAAGTGCCCTGTACCACAGCACGAGCACCATGTTTGATGATCAGCTAAAAAGATTTTTGGGACCTCGGAGAGGAGCACACAGACGAAAAGGGAAGATCAATGGAGGACTATCAAGTCCTACATCTGTGGGACAAAGAGGGAACCATGGTTGATGGACATCATGAATTCCCAATTCCCTTTAAGGAAACTGAGCCCCAACTTCCAGACAATTGGATAATGGTGAAAAGACGACTTGCCGGCCTAAAAACACGTCTTCAAAGGGATGAAACCCTGAAGGCTAAATATGTAGCAGAAATGGAGAAGTTACTCCAAGAAGGACATGCTGAGCAAGCAAAGGGAGTAGGACCGCCAGGGAAGACATGGTACCTACCACACCACCCGGTATTCAATCCTAACAAACCTGAGAAAATACGCATAGTGTTCGACTGTCTGCTTCCTTTGAAGGCACCACCCTAAATAAACAGGTCATGCAGGCCCGGACCTGATGAATGACCTGCTGGGCATACTGCTCCGGTTTAGAGAAAGAAGAGTTGCAGTAGCTGCTGACATCAAGGCTATGTTTCACCAGGTAAAGGTCACCCCAAGGGACCGTGATGTTCTAAGGTTCTTGTGGTGGCCAAAGGGGGATTTCTCTGCGAGGCCAAAAGTGTATCGCATGACTGTGCACTTATTTGGAGGTGTTTGGAGCCCCGCATGTGCGTCATTTGCTCTCCTAAGGACACTATCTAAAATCAATTAGCAGATGTAAAAAGGAACTTCTATGTAATGACCTCTGATGTCTGTCGAGAATGAAGCAAACGGCCATTCACCAGGCAAAGCAGTTGAAGGACCACCTAAAACACAGTGGCTTTCACTTAACTAAGTGGATGTCAAACTCAAAAAGGGTTATTACTGCGATCCCACAGGAGGACAGGAGTCCTCCTGTTAAAGATATTGATCTGACAAAACAGGACCTACCAACTGACAGAGCCTTGGGAGTCCTGTGGAGCCTGGAGAGTGATGTGCTTCAGATCAGAGTAACTGTACCGAACAAACCGATCTCAAAAAGGTATGCTAAGCGTCATGGGGTCAGTATATGACCCGCTCGGCTTGTTAGCCCCATTCACGGTGAGAGCAAAGATGATCTACCAAGAAAAGTGAGACGTCAACGAGGATGGGATGAAGAGCTTAGCTCACAGAATTCCGTAAAATGGAATGCATGGCTCAGTGAACTAAGGAATTGGAAGGCTTCTGTGTCAACAGGTGCATAGTGCCTATGAATCTTGGAAAAATCGGCAGTGTGCAGCTACATCATTTCTGTGATGCATCCACAAAGGCGTTTGCAGCGCTTCTTACTTGAGGATACAAGATGTGTCGGGCATCACTCACTGTGCTCTCATGTTGGCAAGAACAAGACTGGCTCCAATAAAGACAACCACCATCCCCAGACTGGAATTGTCAGCAGCAGTCCTGGCAGCCACATCAGATGCAAAATTGCGGAAGGAGCTCTCTTTGCCTATTGATGACTCCGTGTTCTGGACTGATAGTACTATTGTTCTGCAGTACATCAAAAACACCTCCCGTCGATTCCACACATTCGTTGCGAATCGAGTGGGGATTATACACAAAAATTCATCTCCCCAACAGTGGAGACATGTAAGATCAGAGCTCAACACAGCTGATCCTGCTTCCAGAGGTCTATCAGCTATAGAGTTAATGCAAAGAAAGGATTGGAAGGAAGGGCAGAATTTCTCCTCTTACCTGAAACCTCCTGGCCTCTTCCACCAGAACTTCCTGGGATTTCAAATGATGATCCTGAAGTTAAGAATATGACAATATCATTTGCAGCTGGCGCAATTAAAGTCGCACCTGTGGACCCACTGTTTGAGCGATATTCCTCGTGGTATAAGCTGCAGCGAATTGTAGCATGGCTACGTAGATTCTGTTCAGCATGCAGAAAAAAGTGTTCACACCAGGACTCTAACCTCAGCGTTATGGAGATCCAAGCGGCGAGGATGGTTATCATCAGACAAGTGCAAACGACCTGCTTTGCTGAAGAGTTGGACATATTGAAGAGAAGAAAAAATTTGAAGGCAAGCCGCCTTTATCGTTTGGAACCCCACTTGGATGACCAGGGCATGTTACGTGTAGGTGGACGGAGAGTTGATGAATATATCGACCAGAATTCTAAAAGGCCACTGATCTTACCAAAGGATCATCCTGTAACCGCCTTAATAGTTCAAGACATTCATGTGTTCCATGCGAGGCACTCTGGCAGAGAACACACCTTAGCAGAATTACGGAGGAAATATTGGATAGTGGCGGGTAGGCCTTTAGTCGACCGAATACTACGTAACTGTTTCACCTGCCGGAGAGTAAATAGCAAACCCCTGACTCAGAGGCAAGGAGATTTACCTGTTGAACGAGTTACACCGTGGCACCCCCCTTTCTACCACACTGGATGGATTGTTTTGGCCCATTTCATGTAGTATGTAAAAGACACACAGAGAAGCGATTTGGTTGTGTCTTTACATGCTTCAGCACCAGGGCTGTCCATATTGAACCCTTGAAGTCTCTAGATGCTAGCACCTTTCTCAACGCACTTATGTGCTTTATAGCCCGTAGAGGAACCCCTATGAAGATCTACTCTGATAGAGGAACAAACTTCTTGAGGGCTGAAAAGGAGCTCCGAGCAACAGTTCATGCCTGGTCTAAGAACAAATCCATTGATGACACATGTAAACAGAGGGCATTGAGTGGGTTTTCCAGCCCCTGCAGCATCCCACATGGGAGGCGTGTGGGAACGGCAGATTCGAACCATACGGAAGATTCTCTCTCTCATAGGCATGCAGAGAATAGATGATGATCGACTACGAACCTTATTTTGTGAAGTAGAAGCCACAATGAACAGCCGCCCTATTACCGCGATCCCGGGCGATGTCACAGAACCAGAAGCTTTGACCCCTAACCATGCCCTGAGGATGAGTGTAGGAGATGGTATCCAGGTGCAGACAGATGACAATGCTTCACTTGACAACACATATGGGCGAGCCTGGATCCATGCACAAGTCCTAGCAGATAGGTTCTGGAGAAGATGGAAAGCTGAATACCTGAACACATTGAGGATGAGACAGAAACAATTGAAGCCATCCAGAAATCTTCAAGAAGGAGACCTTGTCCTCATTGTCGAACAACATACTCCCAGGAATCAGTGGAGGCTAGGGAGGGTGACGGAGGCTATAGCCGGTGAAGATGGCCTCGTGAGAAAGGCAAAAGTCCGGACTAGTTCTGGAGTCCTCGTCAGACCCATAGTGAAGTTATGCCTCTTAGAAGCATCATTATCCTAACCGGGTTTATTTGGTTGCTCCACAGTGGAGCAAAGGGGGGAGTGTAGCCGCCGCTGGTAAATCACATACTTCATATTATTCTGTATATCACTTATTCTGTAACACTACAATCGGAGAGGCTGTATCGTATAAAATTCATCTTCTGTGTCACAACCTCCTCGAGGAGGCCTAGTCGGTTGTGACCGCCGGTCAACACATGGTCCATATCAACCATAAGAGCTGACCTGTCAGAACTTGTTTGTGTGAGGGGTCGTTCCCTAGGAAGTGATGGTGGCTCTTCATGTGATCGATGCTGGGGGATAGTGGGATCATGACCCAACTAATGTATAACATATGAAGTAGAATGTTACTTGACGTCGCAGCATATGTATGTTTAAAGGGTGAGGGCAGTTCGAGGAGAACCTCCGTGCCGTCAAGACGCCCATAGAATACTGGAATCAGCTGATATTCTGACTGTTCCCGCAATGCGTATGTATCTAATATTGTAGGAAGTTCTTTATCTTATAATCTAATATATGTTGTTATTAGTGGTTTTATGTATTGTATGCACGCATTCCTATAATCGATGTATTAATTAACAGGTTTGACCGCTACCGAATAAATCTTAAGCGAGTGCTACGCAGTGGTATCAGTCACCCCACACCCAACGACAAATCATAGGCGTTCTACGGCGGCCACACCCCCTTCCTCTTCCCCTTTCCCTTCTCCCTTTCCCTTCTCCCTCTTCCTCTTCCCCTTTCCCTCTTTCCCTTTCCCTCTTCCCCTTTCCCTATTCCCTCTTTCCCTTCTCCCTTCTCCCTCTTCCTATTTCCCTCTCTTCTTCCCCTTTCCCTTCTCCCCTCTCTCCCCCCTCTTCTCTCTTCGTCCTTTCCCCCTTTCCCTTTTCACGTCCCATCTCTTCCCCCTTCCCTCTCCGCTTCCTCCTTCTCCCTTCCCCCATCCTTTCCCCCCTTCTCCCTTTCCCTTTCCCTCCCCCCCTCTCCCCCGCGAATACTTCCTTCTCAAGCACATTTCCGTGAATTAGATTTCATCAGTTGTCATCATTTTCTCCATTACTATTACAAGTGGACTTGTTTTTTATTATTATTTTTTTTTACTACGCTTTATCACCCTGGCTAATTATGTTTTATGAACTGACATCTGCATCGCTGACGTAGATCATGATTTATTCATGTTCAGTGTCCTTAATAGGAGTTTCTTGAAAGAATTCTTATAGCTGGTATTTTTTCTTCAATATCGTGATTGCGAGGGAGACATTATTTTTGAAATTGTTATTGGATAATATAAATTACAACCATGGGGACTAAGAAGCGCCTTAAATAATTTATGCATGACAGACACCATGTGAAGTGCCGATTGTCATGGTCCGCCACAAACAGCCATCACTCTTGGTGACAGTATGACCTCTCACGCGCCGTTGACCCGCCCGAGCCGGTCAGCGTGACAGGAGGTGGACATTTGAGACTGATTGAGTTAGATGGCTGATTTCTCTCGTGTCAGTGGCTGTGAGAAGCCCGGTCGCGCCGTGGGAACATCCGGCAGCGGGGTTCTGTGCGGGGTGCATTCAAGTGCTTGGGTTCAGTCTTTCTCTCTCAGCTTTCTTCTAATTCCTCTCGTTTCTCTCCTCTCTTCTATCTTTTTCTCCTCTCATCCTCCCCTTCTCTCTCTCTTTCTCCTTTCTTCTCATCTTCCCCTTCTCTCTTCTCATCCTCCCCTTCTCTTTCTCTCTCATTCTCCTTTCTCTTTTTCCTTTCCCACCCTCCCTCCCTATTTATGTTCATATTACTTTACATTATTATTTTATTTCTCGCTCCCTTCTCTTTCCTTGCGTCCATCCCTTTTTCTCCGCCTCCCGTTCACGCGCGATTACCCGAGAGCGCAATCATCGCCATCCTTCGCTCTGGACCTTCTTATAGGTTTCGAGAGCCCAAGTGTCCAGTGTTTTTTGGCCGACGGCGCGTCTTGGTTGACGTGTTGACGGCTGACGGACGAGGGCTGGCGGCTGACGGCTGACGTAGGCCTTGTCATCGCGCCGGACTTTTTATTGTATTTTTAAAATTATTATTGACTTTACTATTTTTGTGTCTTTTTTACTTTTGGTGAAGTTTAGAGAGTGCGGAGTGGCGACCTTGAGACAACACGCGGCTTTCGAGGCTGAATGTCAACGCCGTGGCTCTCCTCCCGACGCCCAGAGGCCCTTGCTGTTTGTGTTTCGTCTGTGAAGGGGCGCGTGGTTTGCTTGTTTGTGTGTCTGGGAGAGGATGACTGCCTTTTATAGGTGAAAGTTGATTTTTTCAAACGGATTTGTTACGATGTAAATTTACGATTGTCACTGGTATGTTGTAGTCATTTATCGTCTCTTGTTATTATCATTTCCGTTATCATGTTCACCATCAGTAATCTTCAATATCATCATAACCATCACCATTATCTGCCTTCTTTTACTTTTATTGCTTTTGCTATGGTTGTCTTATATTAACATCATAAATGTTTCCCATTCTGCGGCATGTACTTTCAAACGCAGATTCATCTTATTACCTAAGAGATCCGCAGCGTCGAGGCCGAAGCCATAACATATGTTGTCGCGAATTGTTACGTCAACGTGGCTAATGACGTATCGGTCTTGGACGCGGCGCGCGACACCTGTATTCGGGTGCACAGCTGACGAGGCCGGAGGCAGCTTTGGGCGCAGAAGAAGGACCTCCTTGTTGCTCAACGCCCTCTGTGGAGGCTTCATCCTTCTTCATTGTTACGCCATTCCTCTCTTGACGTCTTCTTTCTCCGATCAAGTTCTTTTTTACTCCCTCGCTTCCTCTTCCCCTCCCCTCCCCTCTTGCCTCCCCTCCCCCGCCCTCCCCTCCCCTCCCCTTTCTTCTCCCTTCCCCTCTCCTCCCCTCCCCTCCCCTCCCCTCCCCTCCCCTCCCCTCCCCTCCCCTCTCTTCTCCCTTCCCCTCTCCTCTCCTCCCCTCCCTTCCCCTCCCCTCCCCTCCCCTCCCCTCCCCTCCTTCCCCTCCTTCCCCCTCTGTCTTCTTGTCGTGCCATGACGTGACGTGTCATCGTGATGAGATGATTTTGCGAGGCACCATGACAAGTCGAAAGTGGCACCTTCGTTTTGTTTATGGTGTGGTGGCGGTGTGATATGGGCCAGGGGCACTCCCGTGGTGCCTTTTACTGGGAATACCTAGAGCCTGGCCTTATCCACGTCCTACCATCACGGCACTGGGCATGTCAACAAACCTCACGGGGTACACCATACAACCAAACAATAGTTCGTTCACAAGGAGGCCACACAGCCGGACCACACTGGACGCACAGTCATGCCCAAACTGGTTCAGATACCCAAGAACAGCACCGTGTAAAGAGCCCGACCACACTGGGTACCCAACCACACCGCACCGGGCACGTAGCGTGACAGGCGGAGGATGTGGTTGGTACGCTTTATTGCACATTTGGGAAAGGGATTGATGAAGCAGTAGCGAGGAGGAAGAGAGGTGTGTGTGTGTGTGTGTGTGTGTGTGTGTGTGTGTGTGTGTGTGTGTGTGTGTGTGTGTGTGTGTGTGTGTGTGTGTGTTTGTGTGTGTTGTGTTTGTTTTTATGTATGTTTGTTATTGTGTGTGTGACATGTGTTGGTGTGTGGGAAGGAAACGCGAGATTTGGTACCACGCTCCTTATATAGGCGTGGTTTAGAGGATGTGGGCGGTGTTCTTCTTTCTCCTCTCTTTTTGTCAACCTCCCCTCTCCCCCTCCCTCGTCTTCAGTATCTTCCATATCATATCGCTTCTCTACCCTTTTTTCGCACTTCTCTTTCTCGTATTTCCCTTTCTTGCATCATTATTCATTAATCTTCGTTGCCTTTCAGTCATCTTTTCCATTTCCCCATGTCTGTCCTCTCCCCTTTTTCCTTATTTTTTTCTCCGATTCTTCGACTTGCATTTGTATGTGCGTAGGTGTTTTTGGGGAAAAGGGGGAGGGGAACCTTGTGTGTGTGGGGGGGGATGAGTAGTGAGAAGGTAGGCATACAAGGTCGTAGAGGGGACAGGAAGAGGAAGGGGAAGAGGGAGAGGGTGAGAAGGAAGAAGATAAGTGGAGAGATAGAGAGAGGAAGAAGACGAAGTTGAGGGGAAAATGAGAAGAGGCTGAGATACCGCAGTAATATACCACGTGATCCTAACCCCTCACATTTGCCCTCTGCATGTATACGGCTGCTGCGAATGTTTTTTTTTTTTTGGCCGGCAGTGCAACGGTAAGGCTTTGCTGGGCGAGGGGAGAGACAGCAACGTCATATGCTAATCCGTTCGTAGGCCTAAGCAGTGTGTAAGTCTAATCGGCTGATCGTTCTTGGTAGCTTTTGCGGATTATGGCGTTTATGGCGTTTCTCTCTTTCTCCTTCCTTCTCCTTCCTTCTCCTTCCTTCTTCTTCCTTCTCCTTCCTTCTTCTTCCTTCTCCTTCCTTCTTCTTCCTTCTCCTTCCTCTTCTCTCTCTCTCTCCCTCCCTCCTCTCTCCTCTCTCTCTCCTCCTCCTTCTCTCCTCCCCTCTCTCTCTTCTCCTCTCCTCTCTCTCTCCTCTCCTCTCTCTCCGTTCATCTCTCTCTCTCTCGTTCATCTCTCTCTCCTCTCGTTCATCTCTCCTCTCCTCTCGTCTTCTCTCTCTCTTCTCTCTCTTCTTTCTCTCTCTCTCTCTCTCTTCTCTCTCTCTCTCTCCTTCCCTCTTCCTCTCTCTTCTTTCCTCCACTTTCTTTCCCTTCTTTCTCTTTCTTTCTTTCTTTCTTTCTTCTCTTTCTTTCTCTTCTCTCTTCTTTCTCTCCTCTCTTCTTTCTCTCTCTCTTCTTCTTCTTCTCTCTCTCTCTCCTCTCTCTCCTCTCTCCTCCTCTCTCTCTCTCTCTCTCTCTCTCTCTCTCCTCTCTCTCTCTCACTCTCTTCCTTTCTCTTTGTCTCTCTCTCTCTCTCTCTCTCTCTCTCTCTCTCTTCTCTCTCTCTCTCTCTCTCTCTCTCTCTCTCTCTCTCTCTCTCTCTCTCTCTCTCTCTCTATGTGTGTGTGTGTGTGTGTGTATGTATATGTATATGCATATGCATATATATATGCATGTATATGTATATGTATATGTATATGCAGATGCAGATATATGCATATATATGTATATATATGCTTATATATATATATATATATACATATATATATATATATGTATATATATATGCATATGTATATACATATACATATACATATATACATATACATATACATATACATACATAAACGCACGCACGCACGCACGCACGCACGCACGCACGCACGCACGCACGCACGCACGCACGCACGCACGCACGCACGCACGCACGCACACACACACACACACACACACACACACACACACACACACACACACACACACACACACACACACACACACACACACACACACACACACACACCTTTCTCTCTCCCTTCTTCTTTCCCTCCCTACCATTATATATATATAAACTGTACTTCTGACAAAACGTTTTCGTTTTGGCTGGAAGGGCCGAAGGTTTAGAATGGAAGAGACAGTACAGTCGTTGGCAGTGAGGCGCGTGGAAGCGTGGCGTTGCATCACAGGTCGCAGCGTGGCGTGGCGCGATGTGGTGTGGCGAGAGGATGAACAGCCTTGTGTAAACTTTATGGTCCTTTTTTATTGCCGCCTCTCGACGCCGAGGTGAAGTGTGTCTCAACCGAATGGGCGGCGGGATGCTCAGCCGTGTCACTTCGGGCGGCCGTGTCAGAGCAGGAGGGTTTGCTAATTTGTCTTCGCTGAAACCTCCGCTTCACGCATGTTGCAAGGACATGCGCGTCGACGCATGCACGCGGCGTCACGCTAAGGCCGTAGGGGGGTAGGTGGTCGGGTGTCGGATGTAGGGGGTGGATAGACGTCTGCGGCTGACGTCTGCGGCTGACCAAAGGCGTTGCATGTCCCTCTAAATAGTCTCGCGGAGGCTGTTACCGCTGACCTCGCGACCGACCAAACGACCGAAGAACTTGTTAATGGCAGCCACTTTCTCGACACTTGCAGTCGGTGTCAGGCGGCGGCCAACACCCAGCGGCCAGCCTTTGTCAGCTTCGTTTCCACCGCTCGTTAGTATTAGATAAATATTCTTTTGGCCAATGGCGTTCTGTATATGTATATATACACACATACACATACTCACGTGGTGTGTGTGTGTGTGTGTGTGTGTGTGTGTGTGTGTGTGTGTGTGTGTGTGTGTGTGTGTGTGTGTATTTATGTGTATATATATGTATTTATATGTATATATATGTATATATATGTATATTTATGTATGTATATACATATGTATATTTATGTATGTATATACATATGTATATTTATGTATATGTATATGTATATATATGTATATGTATATATATGTATATTGTATATATATGTATATTGTATATATATGTATATTGTATATATATGTATATTGTATATATATGTATATTGTATATATATGTCTATTGTATATATATGTATATGGGGCCGTGGTGGCCGAATGGTTAGAGCGTCGGACTCAAGACTGTCACGACGGCAATCTGAGTTCGAGGGTTCGAGTCACCGGCCGGCGCGTTGTTCCCTTGGGCAAGGAACTTCACCTCGATTGCCTACCTAGCCACTGGGTGGCCAAGCCAGCCCAAGTCAGTGCCGGGTAAATAGAGATGGTGACTTGATAAAAACACCGGGCGGAAGGTAATGGCAAACCACCGTTCTAAATTGCCAAGAAAAATAAAAAAGGCCGCGGTGGCCGAATGGTTAGAGCGTCGGACTGTCACGACGGCAATCTGAGTTCAGGGGTTCGAGTCACCGGCCGGCGCGTTGTTCCCTTGGGCAAGGAACTTCACCTCGAGTGCCTGCCTAGCCACTGGGTGGCCAAGCCAGCCCAAGTCAGTGCTGGTCCCAAGCCCGGATAAAATAGAGAGAATGATTACCTAAAAAAAAAAAAGGTAACACCGGCACTCTCCGTGGAAAGGAACTGGGGACCCTACCACATACTCACTCCAAGAGCATCACAACATGAAAACTACAATTAAGTATCATGCTGTGACCACGGCGGCTCAGACATGAACCTACCGTTAAAAGAAGATATATATGTGTATTGTATATATATGTATATATGTGTGTGTGTGTATATATATATATATATATATATATATATATATATATATATATATATATATATATATATATATATAAAGTGCAAATACTTCGTTGGTAAATTTTCGCGAATTGAGCACAGTAGAGTACACGTGCCATCCCCCTCCCCCTCAGCCCCGGCAGTCAACCCGAAATGATGGCTTGTGTAAACGTCATTCGCAAGCGGAGGGGATGGCGAGGGCGTGACCCGGCGGATTGGGGTTATTTAGTCTCTCGCGAAATGGAGATTTGTCACCTTCTCGGAAACATATATCTGGGGGTTTTCTTTTTGTTTTCCATCTTTTCTGGATTTTCTTTGTACGGGGAGAGAAAGCGGAACGGGAGGGAAGAGTAGATGGCGTGGCAAAGAAGCATAGAGGTCCGCGTCAGGGCACGAGAGGCAGGGAAGCAGATGGCGGGCGAGATCTCGAGTGAAAGTCTTGACGGTACTGGTAGCAGGGAGTACACACGGTGGGGGGGGGGGGGTTGAGGTAGTTGCTAACGTTGCCACTACCTTGTCGCCTCCCCCCTCTCCACCCTCCTTCCCTTACCCTTCTTGCCCCTGGGATGTGCAGCTGCCCGGCCAACGACAGCTGCTGATCAGGACATGCATATCGTTCGTTCTCCATCCTACTCCTCCCCTTTTCCCCCTCTTACTCTCCTCCTTCCTCTCCTTTCTCCCTTTCTCATTTTCTCTCCTCCCGATACTCCTTTCCTTACCTCTCTCCTCTCCTCTCCTCTCCTCTGCTCTGTTTGCTATATTTTACTTCGTTTCTTTGCTGTATTTCCTCCTCCTCCCCTCCCCCTCCCCCTCCCCCTCTGTCCCCATCTCTCATTCCGACCACTTCATCTCACCTGTCCTTTGCAACACCAGTCCCTTCCCTCTGCACCCTCCTGTTCCTCGTGCGAGCAACTTTTACGCAAACTCTGGTAGTTTTACTTTGCGAAAATTACAGGTCTGCAAACTGCGCGTGTTTTATGTGGAATTTCCATGAAATATCTAAAGAATATTCGCGTGTTTGGTTACAGTTTCTTGTCTAGAAAATATACTGTGTGTTTATTTTTCTGTAAATGCCGTTTTTTGCGGACAGTTCAGCGAAGGAAACAATTTTCTGATCCGCGTTGCGAAAATTGCACCACAATCAGACATTGTAATGCAGGAGTATTTTGTAATTCTTTATCCACGTCCTTGTAGTATACAAATTTTGGTCTAAGATTTTGATAGCGTATTTACGTGAATATATGTACGTTATCTCCCTATCTCTCTCTTCCTTCTTTCTGGCCATCCATCCATCCATCCATCCATCCATCCATCCATCCATGCATTTACCCACCCTCCAATCACCCGGTTATTTATATATCTGTTCTATACATCCATCCATCCAGCAATCCATTCACCCATCTATCCATCCACCCAACAATCCATCCACCCAACAATCCATCCAGCAATCCATTCACCCATCCATCCATCCATCCATCCATCCATCCATCCACCATCCACCATCCATCCCTTCATCCATCTATCCAAACATCCATTCATCTGTCCATCCATCTACCCACCAATCATCCATCTATCTATTTATCTATCTGTCCTATACATCCATCCATCCATTCAACAATGCAGCCATCCTACCCAAACCAACCTACCCAAACACCCAGCCATCCACCCACCCACCCACCCATTCATCCATCCATACATGCATTCATTTATCCTTGGATTAAGTGTATATATGCACAATCGCGTATATATAGATATATACTTGGGTACATATAACTGTTAATCAATCCCCTGGTATAGAAGCGGAGCCACTGAACGCCTTAATTTTCTAAGATTTGTAATGAGAGGCAATAATGGAAAGTATTCGGTGTCGCTTACATGACGGGAAACCGCATTGACGCCTTGACATTTAGCACTAATGCCGGAGACGGATCGGACCTCGGCTGCTGTGCCACGCGACTTGCCGTTGGTGCCAAGTGGGTGTGGCACTGTGCCCGTAGTGTGCCACAGGAACCCTCGAGTAGTTTGCTGAATGTTCCATTTCTGTGGCTGTTCTTTTTTTGTTGTTGTTGTTGTCTCTACTTTCTTTTTCTTTCCTTCATTCTTTCTGATTTCCTCCCTCAATCCCTCCCTCTCTCTTTCACTTACGCATTCTGATTCTCTTATACACATTCTCTCATGCTTACTCACTCACTCACTCACTCACTCACTCACTCACTCACTCACTCACTCACTCACTCACTCACTCACTCATCCGCCTTGCCTCTCTGCTTCCTCCTCCAAGGATAGGGAAGGGTAGTATTGTTGAAGCTAATTGATAATGCTAGTGAAATTAGCTCAGCCTCCGGAGCGCGAGAGAGACGAGGCAGCATCCCCGGGGGCTTTGTGCGGCGCTGGAAAGTCTCGTCTCGGCTCCTGCGGCAACTTTCCACGCTTTTGTTGATGTTGCCTTGTTGGCGTCGACGGCGTGCTCGTGGCCCACATCACCACGCTGTGACCGGTGCCTTGTGTGCAGGGAGGGCGTGTGGTCATGGCCAGGTGGTTTATTTTCGGTGTTCAGCAGTGCGCATCACCTGTTTTTGCTTTTTGACCTCGCCGTAGCCTATATCACGTGCCTCTTCGGGGGAGATGGATGTGTGCTGTCTAGGTGGGTTAGTGGGTAGCAGAGTGACACGTGCTCTCGTACTACACGGTTCGCGTCTCTTCTCACCGCCCCCTCTCTGCCCCCCCCCTCTCTCTCTCTCTCTCACTCCCTCTCTCTCTCTCTCTCTCTCTCTCTCTCTCTCTCTCCCTCTCCTCTCCTCTCCCTCCCTCTCTCCCTCTCCCTCCCTCTCTCTCTCCTCCTCCTCTCTCTCTCTCTCCTCTCCTCTCTCTCTCTCTCTCTCCTCTCCTCCCTCCCTCCCTCCCTCCCCTCCCTCCCTCCCCCCTCCCCCCCTCCCTCCCTCCCCCCATCTCCCTCTCTGCTCTCTCAATCTCTCTCCCTCTCCACCCCCACACACACATGCTAAACTTTTATGCTCGCTTGCGAGCACACAAGAAGTGGCTTTTCTTTTTTCAAGAGAAGCAGTAACACTAACAGCGTCCAGAACCTTGACGTCACGAGGCTGTTCGTCAGCCGCGGGCGCAGGAGTCAGGGCACGCGGACTAGCCAGGCGGGCGTGCGTTGATGCCTATCTGCTGTGCAAGTCGATGCACAAGTTGTTGTAAATGCTTTTGTGTCTTTTGTTGGAATTCGCGGCAGGTGTAATGTTTGCACCGAACCTTGGGGGGCGGGGAACCTTGCTGCCTACGTTGTTACTTTTTAACGTTAGCGGCATTGGCGTGTCACTATCATTTCAGCAGGATTTTCATCAGCAGGTGGCAACCGGAGCAGATGTAGATACATTCTCAATCGTTTCCGCCGAGGTCCTGCCGCGTCCTTCATTAGCAGTCGTCGGAGGGCGCCGTGAGACCGAAGCGCGAGCCGCCCGCCCGCCCGTTGGAAGGCCCGGCACGCGCGCCGACGCTCGCTGACTTCGATGACTCGGCGACGTCTGACTTCACGGCCGAGTGGGTATGGCGCTGCTTCCCTTGGCCCGGCCTCTCGGGGGAAACAAACTGGGCGATAATTGATAAGAAGGAATGGAGGGGGGGTGGAGGCAAAGATAGATTAATGGGAGGAAGTGGAGGAGGAGTTCTTGCCGGGGGCGGTGCGACTGGTTTGGAGAAGAGAGACGATGATGATGATGATGTTGCTCACGGGGCCGCTTTTTAGCGAGGGAGCAAAAATGAAGTGGCAGATGGCTCTAACGCGGCGAGCAAATTGCGTTACTGCGGCGTGTGACAATGTCGGAAGCAGCAGATGGAGAAAGGTGGCTCCCAGACGGTTTCGAGGTGCACCACCTCCGCGTTACAGGTTGATACACTGAGGGATCAGAAGCGGGGGGGGGGGGGGCTTCCTGCAGCATGTGCGATCGCGTCTGTTTGTCTCTGCTTAGAAAGTGAGGCGGTCCAGTTGAACGCGCCAGTACTCTCGCGGGTCACATGGTCACTCTCTCTCTCTCTCTCTCTCTCTCTCTCTCTCTCTCTCCTCTCTCTCCTCCTCCTCTCCTCTCTCTCTCTCCTCCTCGCTCTCTCTGTCGCTCTAATTACTCTCTCTCTCCTCTCTCTCTCTCTCTCTCTCCTCTCTCTCTCTCTCTCTCTCTCTCTCTCTCTCTCTCTCTCTCCCCCTCGCAGACACACACACACAAACGCACGATATGAAATTTGTATATAATAGTGATTAAAGATATAAATAAGATAAAGATGATTTCGAGCAGCACATTTGCATTATACCGTAATCGGCAACTCTGGAACCATGTTCCTGCTGCATTTAATTTGCATGAACCGGTGTGCAGCGTTTATTGATAAGCCCTATTGCAACAAGTCCAGTAGACAGGCGTATGCGCGCTTTTCATTCCGTACACTTCATTTCCTTTTGTGGATGATTTTCTTATGTTACTTGGCGTGTCTCGACCTATTGTATTAGCCTTCCCTGTTCATTTTTGTCCGCCGTAGCACCTAATCCCCATATCGCGTGTGGCCTCCAGCGTGGTTGGCATCTCGGCGTTTTGTTTAGGTATGAGGCAGAGACTCCTCCGATTAAGTGCGCGTTCGAGTCGGACATCAGATGAGTGTGGGATTTCATCGACGGCGGAGTGGAGTTTGGGCGGGTCAGGAGGTGAGGGCGGCAGGGGGGAAAGAGAGGTGGCGTCTTCTCCCTTTCTAACTTTCTAATTACGAGCTTACATGATTATTGTTTACATGCAGATTGCGTCTGGCACTCTCATTAGGCGGTCATGAGGTGGTGCCATTGCCTCTGATGAGCCCTGGAGTGGAAGCTTGTTAAAGGAAGAAGAGGTAGATGCGGAGGCTGGGATTAGTTGTTTCAGGGCCCAGGAACCATGAGCGGAACTTTTGACAGTCTGGGAGTCGCCCTGGTGTCTCCCTCTCTCGTAAAAACCTACTTCGTCTGCTTTGTTCCAGTGAAGTTCTCTCCCTGACTTCGTTTGCCCGGGTTACTTTCTCCGAACGCATTTTCTTTTGGATGCATCATAAAGCTCATAAATTTCCGGACTTTCACTGGCAAAGGAAATGCTCTCACATACATATCATGATATCAAGCTGTTACCGTAGAAGATGCGGACGGTCTCCCTTCCACTTTTGTTTGAATATTTGACGTCGCGCCGCCCCCTTTCCTGCCTAGATAATCATGGCGTCCTCTCACCGGCGTCCGTTGCAACCAAGCACCATCCTCGGTTACTCGCGCGTCCTCTCCTGGCCCCGCGCTCTCTCGGTCCCTCCCGCGGCCGTGCATTTTCACCACTGCTGGCACCGGGCTCAGTTACCTTGACCTGTGCCGGGCAAGGTGCCGCTATCAACAGCCACGGGCTCCTGGGGCTCAGCACAATCTCGGGCGGAACGCTTGGGGTGTGGAAACGCGGATGTTGGGTCATGGAGTGCCATGAAGGAGGCCAGCAGACAGCCCGGCGCTGCTATTATTGTTGTGCACGAAGGGAACCTTTCCGCTTTCTGCCGATATCACTCCCTCCTGCACCCCCCCCGGCGCACGCGTCTCTCGACGAGCGCCGCTGGTATGTTTGTTTGCTTATTTGTTTGTATGTGTTTTCGTTTCTATCTACACAGCTGAAGGTGTATATATACATTCGTAAGTATACTTATGTACCTGCTTGCATTTCCTTGCACCACTTTAAAAATGATTAAAGTACCCCACCATGAAATAGCCCGGTATCTTCCTCTAAATCCGCATTAAATAGAGGAGTCATAAAGGTGGGCGTAGAAGCCGCTGCCTCGTTAAGCTGTTACGTTGTCTCGTTAATATCATGCAAGACATATATGCTTCCCGGCTATCCATAATTGGAAGAAAGTTGAGGAGCATCCTACAGGTGGAGTTCCTGCCTCTTCACACGGCGAATTGCAGGACCCCTCATCGCGCTCTGCTGAGGAGGCGAAGCTGTAAATGAGAATAAATAACTTCACTGCGTGAGACGTAATTCCTTGTCGGCATTACTCGCAACGCGTCAATTACGTCTCTTGCGTTGTGTGAAGTTTTCATTCGTATTTATACATCTATCTACTCGGTTTACTGCCTCTTATTGTTTCAGCGATTGGTTTTATTGGAGGCCTCTCTACCGATCGGGAATTGGCTTTTGTCTTTCACAATGGTAACGATAACTGTCATTTGGCGATAACGCGAAGGCCTCCATGCCACTAAATCTTGCTGAGAACTTAGGCAAGACGATCAAGCCATTGTCTCATCGGCTTTGAATACCCGCATTCCTTCACGCTCTTCGGGTGAGCATGAATCCATAAGCATTTGTTGCATGCGTCTGGGCAGCGGCTGGAGGCAGTACTGATAGAATCATCAACACCCTTTTAACATACGACCGTTGGCACATCCCCAGGCACTAAGGTAATGTATTACGGGTATACATGTTTAAAAATTATAAACTAAACAAAATAATGTTTTCCGCTTCCTCGCCCTCCTACCCTCCCCTCAGGTGTCGGAACCGGGCCTAACCGGGCGTCAATTTGGAAAGTGAGGACGATGTGGCGCTCTTTCTCTTTCTCCTCTTCTCTTCTCTTTTCTCTTCTCTTTTCTCTTCTCTTCTCTTCTCTTCTCTTCTCTTCTCTTCTCTTCTCTTCTCTTCTCTTCTCTTCTCTTCTCTTCTCTTCTCTTCTCTTCTCTTCTCTTCTCTTCTCTTCTCTTCTCTTCTCTTCTCTTCTCTTTCTCTCTTCCTCTCTCCCGTTTCTCTCTCCGTCTTCTACTTCCCCTTCCCCTGTCTTTCCTCTCCACTCCCCTTCCCTTTGCACATATCTCTTTCTTCCCCTCCTCTTACTCACCCTTCCTCCTCCCCACCTACCCCCACCCTTCCCCTTCCCCATCCCCTTTCCTCTTAATGTAGTTAACTCTCCTTAGCCGTGAGGTGTCGTACCCATCCAGAGGCGCCCGTGCGCACCGTCTTCTGCAGGTCATGCTACACGTGTCACGCCGCAGTGAGAGTTGTACTGTTGGTTCTGTGTGCTTCTAACGTGTCGTGACTTGTGACATGTGAATGTTTCGTTTAATATGGTGTGACGGGTAAGTTTTCAGTGTTGCAACCCATGTTTTTTTTTAATGTAAATATCTGTTTATATTTGGTCTTTTCATCTCATATGCCACGAGTTGTAGAACCATACAGGTACTGAAATAGTATTTCTACACGGAACCATTGTAGGTCGTCTGTATTAGGCACTATTATGAATTGGTTATAAAGGTATAGTGAAATGCATTGCGGCAGTAATGCGTGTTAAGGCAAGGTTTCTTTGTGAAAACCGACTCTTCCTGGTTCCTGCCTCTTCGTACATTATAATTTCACGTACATCTGTATTTCTACACCATCTATCTATCTCCTTCTCTCCCTCCCTTTTTGTTTAGCTTGTTCTCCTCCTCCTCCTCCTCTTATTCTTCCTCCCCATCATCATTATTATTATCATCATTATCACTCTTTATTCTCCTCTTCTTTCTTCTCCCTGGTTCCTCGCTCACGTGATGCTTAGAATGCAAGCATCTTCGAACCCAGACTCAGCTTACCACACCCGCCTCATCAAGCACAGTCCGTCATTCTGCGGGAGCTTCCACATCCGTAATGGCAGGTTTCGGAAAATATTATGTTGATCTATTGGTGGCTGGACTCGAATCCTTTTTTAAGAGGGCTGTAGGAGAGTGGGGAGGGGAAAGGGAAGATGGGATGGGGAAGGGGAAGGGGAAGGGAAAGGGTGAGGAGGTGAGGGTGAGGGTGAGGATGAAGGAGAGGGAGAGGGAGAAGGAGAAGGAGAAGGGGGAAGGAGGAGAAGTGTGTGTGTGTGTGTGTGTGTGTGTGTGTGTGTGTGTGCGTGTGGTGTGGTGTGCGTGTGCGTGTGGTGAGCGTGTGAGTGTGCGTGTGGGGTAGAGAGAGAGAGAGAGAGAGAGAGAGAGAGAGAGAGAGAGAGAGAGAGAGAGAGAGAGAGAGAGAGAGAGAGAGAGAGAGAGTGAGGGTGAGAGTGAGAGTGAGGGTGAGAGCGAGAGTAAGAGAGAGCTAGAGCTAGAGCGAGAGCGAGAGCGAGAGAGAAGGGGGGTACGAGAGACGAGTAATGATATTAACATTTATCAGAAAATAGGAACAAGACGAGGAAAATAGACATGGAAGATTGGCTTATGTAGAATCCTCAAATAGCATAATGATAACTTTTCCTGAAATCGTATGATTCATTTTACGGCTGTCGTGGGAGGATTTGTTCCCTGCGTTACTTTCTGTACGATTCAACTCATGGTTTCTGGGAAGCTGTTTTCGCCATGTTTTTCATACGCGACATTACGACATATGTCTGATGAATGTATTTTGTATGACTGTTGTTTATAAACAGGAATAGGTATATATATATATATATATATATATATATATATATATATATATTATATATATATATATATAAATATACACATGATATATATAATATATATATATATTATATATATATATATATATATATATATATATATATACACATATATTATATAATATATATTATATATATTATTTATATATTATATATATATCTATATATTATACAAATATTCTATATATATATATATATATATTATATATATATACTATATATATATCCTATATATATCTATATATATATATATCTATATATATATCTTATACTATCTAGATCTATCATTATATACATATATATATATATATATATATATATTATACTCTTATTATATTATCTATATTATTATTATATATAATATCGATATATTATTCATATATCTACTCTATATAATACATATATATATCTATCTATCTATACTATATCTCCCATTCTACATTTATCTTCTATATACTTACTTATCATATTCTATATATATAATAAAAGGAGAAATCAATGCATCATAAAAATTAGTTTAGTATAATATAAATTCTTTAAATACTCATGTGCATATATTCAGTCAGTGGAGATAAGATAGATAAATAATACGTGAGCCAGGAGAGTGCCATAAACTGCGGTCCGAGAGGCAGCGACTGACACCCTCTCCTCCTCCAACACACGCACACGCATCTGACGGAGGATGACTGATGTATCCCCTGATAGGATGAAGGAAGATCAGATTGAGAGGCGATAGTGAGGAGCCGAGTGAGGGTCGGGGATAACAGAGCATGAGTGATGACGAGGAAGTGTGCGTGAATAGTTTCTAGTGTAGGTGTTTTAGGGCACCGGGAAAGCGAGGGTTTTAAATGGCAACGGAGATAAGGGAGGAGGAGGGTGTGTTGTAGCGAAAACCGTGACGCAACGATGTGATGGAGTTGTCATGCGGCTCATATGGGCACGTCACGTTCCGATGTGGCGTGGGGATGACGCGATAGGAGGTAGGGGGGTGCGGGAGGGGGGATGGGAGGAGAGTGGGCCTGTGTCCTTCCTCCATTCTGCACCGTCAATGCGAAACAAGCCAGCATTTAACGAGGGAAGGTCAGCCAAGTGGCCGAGTCGAGTGAGACAGGGTCAGGGAGGTCATGGAAGCCCCTGCGTGGGGAATATATGATACAGTACAAGGGGTTAGGGGTGACTGTCGGCGCGGTGATGGGGGGGGTATCGCTTATGATTTGGGAGATCATTCACAACAACGGCAAGAGGTCAGAGGTCGTGCTCGTATGTTGAAAGGTGAGATGTTGGAAAAGGGCCCTGAAGTGACCTACTTTCGGATGGCTTTATCTAGGAGAGGGCGGGGGGGTAGGGAAGAGAAGGGAAAGGAAAGGAAGGGAAAGGAAAGAAGAGCCACCCGATTAGTGGAAGGGGAGAGAGGGGGAGGGAAAAGAGAGGAGAAAGAGGCACCGGATTAGCGGGAGGAAGGGTGGGGGTTGATCGTCGAGATGGTCGTATGAAGAACAATACGGGTCGGGCCGGCCGCTTGTTACGTTTTAATGAGCCTCGGGTCGGATGCCATAAGCACCAGGCGCAGCGCTGCACAATGGCCCGCTTTCTTACAATGGCTCGTAAGACGGTAGACCCGCGACGCTTTCTGCCACTGCCCGCTGCCAGCCCTCGATCTGCCGCCGCCTCACTTTCGCTCACGTCGGTAGAGACTTTACTGGCGTCAAAGGGAGCTTAAGACGCTCGTTCAATCATTCCCGGGACTCACATGCACTCGCGCTTGCACTACTCATTGACTCACTCACTAACTCATTCATTCATTCATTGCCTCTCTTTCTTTCTTTATTTCTTTCTTGTTTTCTCTTTCTCTCTCTCTCGTCAGAAGGGCTTTAATTATCTGTTAAAAAAATTGGCTCCAATCACGACTCTTACAGCTCGCGCCACAGACCCATTAACAAGGGCGGTGGTATCATTAAATTAGTTACATCTGAGTTTCTTTACAATCAATCAGTGACAACAGGACAGGTATCTCAACCTGTGTCATTATTTTTTCTACCACCAATTCCCCAAGAGTTTGGAATGGGGCAAAGCTGATGCCAGGCTGCCAGTTCGTATTTTTATGTCCGTGCCCTTTGTCTTGCTGTCTCGTTGTGTTGATGTATGTGAAGTGATGGTGATACATTAACTTATTTCCTAAAACAATAAAGAAAGATTACGTGGTTAAAGAAAATGTGCTCTAACCAAATCCTTAGGAAAAAAATAAGGAAAAGAAGAATTGATTTAGTAAAGAAAAGAGGTCATTATGTAAAACAAAAAACAGATAAAAAATAATTCCTTATAAAAAAAAGAAAATTAGGCATATCTGTAAAAAAGAAGAGAATAAAAAAGAAAATTGTTCGTAAAAAAAATAAAGAATAAACGACCTTACCTCGCCGGGCGCCGCAACCACCATGGACAATTATCATTTACATCATTACCGGTGATGTGGCTTCGTGTTGGAGTGAATGCCCATTTGGTATTCATGACATTCAGCTTTTTTTTCGCTTTTTTTTTGGGGGGGGGGGGCGGGCTACCAGGGGGCCAAAAGTAAAGAGGAAGTTAGACTTGGGACTCTGTGTTATGGATGGTGATGTGTCGACTCGGCGCTGGGAGGCTTTCGTGGAGGCTGCGGCGGGGGTGCGGGAGGGGGGGGGTAGAAGGGAGGGAGAGGGGGAGGGGAAGGAAGAGGGAGGAAGGGGGAAGAAGGACTTGTAACTTCCTTAACTGGTACGTGAAATAGCTGTAGTCTCTCTCTCTCTCTCTCTCTCTCTCTCTTCCTCCTCTCTCTCTCTCTCTCCTCTCTCTCCTCCCCCTCCCTCTCCCTCCTCTCCCTCCTCCCTCCCTCCCCCCTCCCTCCCTCTCTCTCTCTCTCCTTTCTTTTCTCTCTCCTTCTCCCTCCCTCTTCTCTCCTCCTCCCCCTCCTCCTTCCCTTCTCCCTCCCTCCCTCTCTTCTCTCCTCTCTCATCTCCTCTCTCTCTCTCTCTCTCTCTCTCTTCCCTCTCTCTCTTCTCTCTCTCCCTCTCTCTCCCTCTTTCTCCTCTCCCCCTCTCCCTCTCTCTCTTTCTCTCTCTCTCTCTCCCCTCTTCTCCCCTCCTCCCTCTCTCTCTCTCTCTCCCCTCTCTCTCCTCTCTCTCTCTCCTCTCTCTCTCTCTCCTCTCTCTCTCTCTCTCTCTCTCTCTCTCTCTCTCTCTCTTATTTTGCTCTTATTTTGTTCTTTCTCTTTTTCTTTCTTTCTCGTTCTCCTTTACACACATGCACACCATACATATAAAACAAACACACACACACAGATAGATAGATAGATAGATAGATAGATAGATAGATAGATAGATAGATAGATAGATAGATAACTATGTGTAGGTGCGCCATTTCCATCGTGTTTGTAAGGGGGACCGGGTCCGATCCCCCTCCTCTGAGTGTAAATCAGCGTGTCGAATGGAGTCGTCACGGTTCTTTCCAGAACAGATTGACCCGAGGTGCATTCGATTACTATTTTTGAATAATGATTTTGCTCTATTTTGTGCCAAACTCCATAAAACAATCAGAAGTTTCTTTTCTTCGATACTTCCAGTACGGGAATGAAGGAAGTAAGGGAGACGGAGAGAGAAGTGTTTGCGGGCGCGTGAAGGAGGGTGTGATGGATAGGTAGTTATGGTTGCCCTCAAAGGTCCTCTCGCGCGTATAAGGAACCATTCAAAACCCGGCGTTAACTCCGGCTACATCCTGATACAAAAGTCGTATCTCTCCTTCCCTCCCTCCCTCCCTCCCTCCCTCCCTCCAGCTCTCCTTCTCTCTCTCCCTCTCCCTCTCCCTCTCCCTCTCTCTCTCCCTCTCCCTCTCCCTCTTTCTATCTGCCTCCCTCTTCCCTCCTCTCTCCCTTCCCTTGCCTCACTCGCCTCACTCTCCTCCGCATCTCTCTCTTCCTCTTGCTCTATCTTTCCCTTTCTTCCCCTCCTTGTTCCCATTTTCCTGACGGACTCGGTGTGTAAATAATTCACATTTTATATGTTCATTGTGTTAGCATCTCATTCGTGGCAAGCAAATGCGCACACAGTACTCAAGGTGACAGGAACAACAGTCAGTTCATCCCTCCCACACAAAGTACATTTCAGACTCCATATTACGAAGCACGCATAATTTTATCCCATGTGCAGCACACCCTCAGGCTATGTACACAACCTCTCTCTTACCTTTTATGCCCCGTCGACGTCGAAGTTGGTGTACACGTTTCGCAGTCAGTCAGGATAATATCCTGCTCATTAACTCTTATCTACACGCGCTTTAGAGGTAGATGCAAATCTTTCTGAACGAGTGGATTTGATATGAGCTCTGCATTGAGTGGTTGGGCGACTTGCCAGCTGGCGGACCCGGGAGAAAAACTTGCGTGCTTCCCGAATCTTATTCAGGTGGAATAAACCGTTCGGCGATGAATTATTGCTTCGTTCTTCACAAAGGAAATTGGACGAAATTTCGGCATTGTTTATTGTTGACGAAAAGTGGATATGCGTTTATATTTTGCTCATTTGTAATAAGTTGCATAAACTTCACAACCAGGGTCAGGTTACTCACTTGACTATTCTGTACTATAAAATGGGCAGTGGTGCAGCTTAGCAGCCGGGCCTAAAAGGAGCGCCCCCGCCCGGGGTACCATAAAGCGGTGGGGGGGCCCCCCACCCCCCCCCCCTCTTTTTTTTTTTTGTTTCTCTCTCTCTTTTTTTTTCCTCCCCCCTCCCCCCCCTCCCCCCCCCCTCCCCCCCCCCTCTCTCTTCTCTTTTCTCCCCTCTCCCCTCTCTTTTTTTCCCTCTCCTCTCTCTTCCCCCCCCTCCTCCCCCCCTCTCCCCTCTCTCTTTCTCTCTTTTCTCTCTCTCCTCGTTCCTCTCCCCCTTTCTCTCTCTTCCTCCTCTCCCCTTCTCTCTCTCTCTCTCTTCCTCTCTTTCTCCCTCCTTCCTTCTCTCTTCTCTCTTTTCCCCTTTTCTCCCCTCTCTTTCTCTCTCTCTCTCTCTCTCTCTCTCTCTCCCCTTTTCTCTCTCCCTCCCTCCCTCCCCCCCTCCCCCCCTCCCCCTTCTCTCCCCTCTCTCCCCCCTCCCCCCCTCCCCCCTCCCTCCCTCCCTCCCTCCCCCCCTCCCTCTCTCTCTCTCTCTCCTTCTCACTCTCTCTCTCTCTCCCCTCTCTCGTCCCCTTCTCTCTCCCTCTTCTCTCTCTCTCTCTCTCCTCTTCTCGCCCTCCCCGCTCTCTCGCCTCTCCCTGTCTCTCTCCCTCTCCCTCTCCCTTTTTCTCTCTCCCTCTCTCCCTTTTTCTCTCTCCCTCTCCCTTTTTCTCCTCTCTCTCCTCTCTCTCTCTCTCTCTCTTCTCTCTCTCCTCCTCTCTCTCTCTCTCTCTCTCTCTCTCTCTCTCTCTCTCTCTCTTTCTCTCTCTCTCTCTCTCTCTCTCTCTCTCTCTCTCTCTCTCTCTCTCTCTCTTATTTTGCTCTTATTTTGTTCTTTCTCTTTTTCTTTCTTTCTCGTTCTCCTTTACACACATGCACACCATACATATAAAACAAACACACACACACAGATAGATAGATAGATAGATAGATAGATAGATAGATAGATAGATAACTAACTATGTGTAGGTGCGCCAGTTCCATCGTGTTTGTATGGGGGACCGGGTCCGATCCCCCTCCCCTGAGTGTAAATCAGCGTGTCGAATGGAGTCGTCACGGTTCTTTCCAGAACAGATTGACCCGAGGTGCATTCGATTACTATTTTTGAATGATGATTTTGCTCCATTTTGTGCCAAACTCCAGAAAACGATTAGAAGTTTCTTTTCTTCGATACTTCCAGTAAGGGAATGAAGGAAGTAAGGGAGACGGAGAGAGAAGTGTTTGCGGGCGCGTGAAGGAGGGTGTGATGGATAGGTAGTTATGGTTGCGTCAAGGTCTCTCGCGCGTATAAGGAACCATTCAAAACCCGGCGTTACTACCGGCTACATCCTGATACAAAAGTCGTATCTCTCCTTCCCTCCCTCCCTCCCTCCAGCTCTCCTTCTCTCTCTCCCTCTCCCTCTCCCTCTCCCTCTCCCTCTCCCTCTTTCTATCTGCCTCCCTCTTCCCTCCTCTCTCCCTTCCCTTGCCTCACTCGCCTCACTCTCCTCCGCATCTCTCTCTTCCTCTTGCTCTATCTTTCCCTTTCTTCCCCTCCTTGTTCCCATTTTCCTGACGGGACTCGGTGTGTAAATAATTCACATTTTATATGTTCATTGTGTTAGCATCTCATTCGTGGCAAGCAAATGCGCACACAGTACTCAAGGTGACAGGAACAACAGTCAGTTCATCCCTCCCACACAAAGTACATTTCAGACTCCATATTACGAAGCACGCATAATTTTATCCCATGTGCAGCACACCCTCAGGCTATGTACACAACCTCTCTCTTACCTTTTATGCCCCGTCGACGTCGAAGTTGGTGTACACGTTTCGCAGTCAGTCAGGATAATATCCTGGCTCATTAACTCTTATCTACACGCGCTTTAGAGGTAGATGCAAATCTTTCTGAACGAGTGGATTTGATATGAGCTCTGCATTGAGTGGTTGGGCGACTTGCCAGCTGGCGGACCCGGGAGAAAAACTTGCGTGCTTCCCGAATCTTATTCAGGTGGAATAAACCGTTCGGCATGAATTATTGCTTCGTTCTTTAACAAAGGAAATTGGACGAAATTTCGGGATTGTTTATGTTGATCGAAAAGTGGATATGCGTTTATATTTTGCTCATTTGTAATAAGTTGCATAAACTTCACAACACAGGCTCAGGTTACATCACTTGACTAATTCTGTAGCCTATAAAAGTGGGCAGTGTGTGCAAGCTTAGCAGCCGGGGGACCTAAAAGGCAGCGCCCACGCCCGGGCTACCATAATGCGGTGCGGCCACGCCCCTGGCAGCCCCGCCCACCCGCAGTCACTTAGGCAACCAGTCCACTCCCATCGACGACTGCAGAGCGCTCCCCCTCCGTGCATAGGCGCCCTCGGGTCACGCGCCACTCCGGGCGTTCCCTCTCGGCTTTTACCTCCGTCGAAATTCCTGTTCCCCATCGCCGAGGGGAGGGGGGGGAGGCGGAGGGAAGGTTTGGAAGGAAGGGTCAATTGGAGCTTCCCGAGGCGTTGGCCCTTGATTGACCTTTTAGGGCGGAGGGCGCTGTTGCATCAGGCCTTTTTTAACTAGGTGGTCAAACGTGAATTTTCTCTTGGCGTTGCAGTCTTTGGTCACTGTTGCATTCTCCCCCCTCTTTCTTTTCTCCCTCCCCCCCTATCTCTCTCTCTCTCTCTCTCTCTCTCTCTCTCTCTCTCTCTCTCTCTCTCTCTCTCTCTCTCTCTCTCTCTCTCTCTTCTCTCTCTCTTCTCTCTCCCTCCCTCCCTCCCTCTCTCTCCCTCCCCCTCCTCCTCCTCCTCTCTCCTCCCCCTCCCCCTCCCTCCCCCTCCCCCTCCCCCTCCACCCATCTTTCTCCTCTCTCCCTCCCTCCCTCTCCCCCCCCTCCCTCTCTCCTCTTCTCCTCTCTCTCTCCTCTCTCTCTCTCTCTCTCTCTCTCTCTCCCCCTCCTCCCTCCCTCCCTCCTCCTCTCTCCCTCCCTCCCTCTCTCTCCCTCCTCTCTCTCCCTCCTCTCTCTCCTTTCTTCCTTCCCTCTCTCTCCTCCTCTCTCGTTCTGTTTCACACATTACCTGTATTCACAAGCAATAAAAGTGGCTCCCGTTCTCATTGGATAAGACAAATTGGAAAAAAAATGGCGCAAGGAATCCTGCTACATGTACATGTTCACTCCCTCTCTCCAGGTTGCATGCCTACGCCCAAATAATAAGAGAGGGAAGAGGAGAGAGAGGAGAATAATAAAGAGAAGGGTAAAGAGACGTGATGAAAAGTGGAATGCAACCGAGAAAGAGGTAAGTAGAAACACAAGGATTAGGAAAGAAAAAGAAAGAAAAGCGCCCAAGGTTCGTATTTCATTATGGAAGTCAGAAGGTTATGACATTTTAACGCTGGGCACGACACATTTCTTTTTTTATGATTTTACTTCAGATATGATGTATTGTGGTTTATCTCTTGTGTTGTTTGACTGTACATATATGATTTATCATGTTTGATTTTTCCTTGTTCTATCGCAATTTTATCTCATCATCACAGTCGATAGATATTGAATGATTACATTATCAAAAGCTTGATCGTAATTTCATGAAAGAGCCTTGAAATGAATATAATTTCTTTGTCCTTCCCTTCCCCTCCCCTGTGCCTTTCTCGTTTCTCTCTTCCTTCTCCCTTTTTTCCATCTCCTTCTCCCTCCTTTCCCTCTTCCTTCACCCACCATTTCCCTCCCTCGCCCACCTTAGCTGCTTTCTGGGTATTGTTTACCATAACAATAGCACTATCATCATCACCCGGATGGTGGGGTGTCTGCCATGATCGTAATGTTGACTATTGTGGGACCTCCTTCACTTCGGCGGTGGGGAGGGGGGGGGGTGCTAGGATTACCAACCGCTTTATACTGATGTGAATGTTATGGTGGCGGTGGGAACATCATGGCTGGATGTATTGGGTTATTTTGAAAACGTAGATGGTACTTTTGGAAAGTGCTTGTACATTGAATGGATGATAAATACAGGAAATAAATTTAACCAATTGATTTATTTGTTAAAAGATGATAATGAATGGGAAATTAAAACATACAAACAGGGGTGTATATACAAATGTAATGTAATATATTATGTTCACTTGCATATGATATTACTAGTTAAGTTATGTAGATCTGCAAACGAAACATGAAATAGATTTTTAGAATTTAAACATATTTCTTTGCCAATTCCTAATATGTGGATTTTAATTACAGGTAACACGGTTGGTGCGCGTGCCTGAGCATCTCCACGGGTGGTTGGTCGTAAGTACTTCCTGAGAAAGGCCGACGGCAATTAACATAGTGGGTCGGCACACGCTACTGTTACGATAGGCCATTATCATTGCTGCCATTATTACGACGACGTAGGGCCTCGGTGGGGGAAAGGTTACAACACGTCGACGTAAATAGTCTTGCGACGTGGAAGCGGGAGGCACGAGTGGTTTATGCTGTATGTTATAGAGGATGTATGTAGCCTTTGTCGTTTTGTTTTGTGTTCGTGAAAGTCGGGGTGTGTGTGTGTGTAGCATAATTTATTTATTCATCATTTTTTTAAGGATAGGTTATTTCAGGGGTGAGCCAGTTTTAAAATATTCATAAACCGTCGTACACACCCGCGTCCATACATCACGCCCACAATTTCCTCACTTCTGGTACGAATTTCACGAAACGCACAAAACCAGTATCGCCCGTGTTGCTCGGCAGGGGAATCATGATCGATGGCTGTCATGCTCCCGCCATGAGCGATTACGCAAACCTTCAGATCAGACGTACATCTTCGGGCGCAGCGGGATACAGAGCGTATAAAATGGACCCGCGAGGAGGCCTAAGGGGGCTCTCATCGGTCTCCATTAACTGCTCCCGGGAACTGCGTCGCCATTAGCCATTGCTTTGCTAGGGGGCGGGGGGGGGGGGGGGGTGCAGTCACCTAGGTTTTCCTGGGCTCTGCGCTCTTCACTATCTTTGTTTGTTTTTTTATTTTGTGTTATTTGTACTGTGTAGTTCTTTCTTTGTGTTGTGTTATTAACTTTGATTTATATTACTTGTGGATAGATTTTATTCATAGATTTCTTTCATCGCTTACGATTTTTTCAGTTGTAATAACGACATTTTTTTTTACATTTCTTCTTCATCGTATATATATATAATTTTGCTATTTTGGAAATTAAGATGTTTTGATCTAAAATGAGCGTCGTGTAACAGCTCTGATAAATGTTCATTGACTTGTTGCTTTTGGTCTTAAACATTTTTTTGTGGGATGTAGGCCTACCCGTGTTCAATTATTGTGATTGCGGGTTCGTCGTAATTGTGATGAATGGTGTGGGTTCCTTACTCTTAGAACTCGGTGAGCCAAACGTGACGGGCGCAGTCAACTGGAGTTGATGACGACGATGATGATAATAGTGGTGATGGATTTTATTTTTTATTTAATATTTTTTATTAGCGCCGTAATGATGGTTTTGATGAATGTATGGATATGGTTATGGTAGAGTTGATAATGGTAATGGTATTTTTTTTAGTGCGGTAATTATGATTTTTTATTGATATATGAGTATGGTTGTTATGAAAATAGAAAAATAAATAACTTTTTTTTTATCATGACAGTAATAGTACGTTTATATAAATCTCAAGAGGAGGAAACTTTGGTCGGGGAATAAGCCACACACAAAGCTTCCGGTTGTTGTAATGGGCTGTGATTAGTCGTTTCCTTATGAATTGCACAACATAGCCGGGAAAACGAGAAAAAATACAAGTTTGTAATAGTGGTTCCTTTTAACTGATCTATACGAATCAACTACAGAAAAAAATGAAGAAAAGAAAACCACAAAGAAACTGTTAAAAACGGTAATAATGAATCAAGATCTCACGAACAATTCCGTCTTCGTATATTTTTATTTTATGAACAATACGCAGATACGCCACAACACTGCAGAGGAATGGCAATAAGGGGCCTGGCTGTTGCTCCATTTATCACATAATCATAACAGGATTTGTCGACGTCCCAGCCATTGTTATTCTGACGTTTTGAATAATGGAGGAGGAGAAAGTGAAGGACGGAGGAAACGCAAAATTGCAGATTGAGAGAAACCGAAAGGAAAACGTATGTATGCATGCTTTTGCAATATACTCGCTCCCTTTATTTTTTTTATATTTATTATGTCCTCTTCTCTCTCACTCCTGCTTTTCCTCCTTTTCTGTGTCTGTCTGTCTCTCTGTCTCTGTCTCTCTCTGTCTCTCTCCCTCTCTCTGTCTCTCTCTCTCTCTCTCTCTCTCTCTCTCTCTCTCTCTCTCTCTCTCTCTCTCTCTCTCTCTCTCTCTTCTCTCTCTCTCTCTCTCTCTCACATTCCCTCCCTTCCTCCTTCCCTTTTTCCTTCCTCCATCCTCTCTTCCTCTTTTTCCATTCTTGCCACCCGTGCTTATCTCCTTCCTACTTTTTTCTTTCATTCCTTCTCTCATTTCTTCCTTCCTACCTTAATTCCTTCCTCCCTCCCGCCTTTCTTCCTCCCTTTCTTCCTTAATTCTTTCTTTCCTCTATTCCTCTCTCTCTAACATCCTGTATGTGTATGGAATAGATAGATAGGTAAAGAAATATCGATAGATAAGTAGATATTCACACAGAGACACATACGCAGACAACATACACAGACAACGTATACAGACACATACATAAGCGTGTTACACAGCCACGTACACAGCCACGTACATAGCCACGTACACAGCCACGTACACAGCCACGTACACGAAGCTGTCACCTGGAAGCATGTGACCGAAGCGAAGCAGTGACAGCTAAATTATGATAAGGTGTCGAGGTCGTTTGTCGTGAGTAGAAACGTGCGTTGCGACCTCTGCCCGTGCTACGTGCGTGCTCTTGCGTGAGCACGAGTGGAAGATAAAGTGAGAGTTAAGAGCGAGATCGGGAGGAAGAGTGAGAGTAAGAGCGAGATCGGGAGGAAGAATAAGAGCGAGATCGTTAGCAAGAGTAAGAGTGAAATAGCCCGATTGATACGTCAGTGTGCGTGTTATTTGTACTTTCCCGAGGTGTCTATACGCACAGTTTAGATTTAAAATCTGGGTGAAGTTGAAGGCGTAGTTCGGGTAGTTGGAAAATAGATAAGTAATTAGGTGGGTGAAAATAAGCAGGAAGAAAGGGGTGTGTAGAATAAGAATGATAGTGGTGATAATAGGCAAGAGGAGAAGGAAGAAAACCGACAAAAAATATTTATACCAAGAAAGGAGATGGAAACGGTAGTGATATGACAATAAGATAATGAGAAACTTTCAGCGGCGACATTATCTACTTCATTTCCACCCTTAGAATTGGCATTAACATGACACCACTACGTCGCCCCTTTATTGTTTGCAAATTACGACTATTTTGCCGAACTCAGGGCCTTCGTCTTATATTAGTCTGAGAACACCTTTGGACCCGCATGTTTTCATTTGTGTATGGTGATGAG
>NC_051399.1:27372787-27375287 GCF_015228065.2 Penaeus monodon
TAACAGGAATGCTGCGCTGTTAATGTCGAAGCTGGGTCGTCCTGTTTCTGCGAATTGGTCGCAGTTTAATCAGAGAGGTAATTCTCTGTAGCGGAATTTATGGCCGTATAGATTTGTTATCGCGAGGTGAGTCAGCATGAAGGTTGCGTGCCTTCACCTGTCACCTTCACCTGCGTTCGTTCCCCCGGCTTCATCTCAGGTAGCCAATTACCGCCGGGACGCACAGCATCCGCACGCTCATTATTTTTGTTCGTGTGACGCAACCTGCATGCCTCTTCATTCTCCTCGTCTCACTAAGAAAAAAAAAGAATCCTCAGTATATCTCATCACGCCAAGAGTTTTCCCTCTCGCTATGAGTAAGTCACGCCGGCAGTGCCATCTCTCCGTCACTGAATGTATGTCACTTACACTTTTCCGTCGTCGCTATGGTTGGGCAGCAGCGCAACGTGCAATCACTTTCGACGGGCGTGTGGATCGCATTACGCTAGCGTATTCATCCGTTGTACATGTGGAAACCGCTCCCTGAAACTTCATGGTCCTCCTCCCAACCCTACCCCACTCATCAAGCTCCCTACCCCTCACTCAGTCACCCCGCCCGATTATCCCCATACCCCTTCCTCAATCACCCCCCTTACCCCTACCCCACCCCCCCCCCCAACCCCCCTCAGACTCTCTTACCCTCGTAGTTCTCTCATTATCTTAACAGGCTCTCAAGGCCCCTCCGCCGCCCCGTGCTCCTGCCTCTCTTCACATTGGCCTCCCTCGAGATCTGTCTCTTTGTAATGAAACCCCGGTCTTAATTTTCTCCCTGAAATATTAATGTTGAAAGCACTTTTCATTCGTCTTTCATATGTTTATGTTTATATCTTTTCTCTGTTTTGTAGAGAAAAAAAATCGCGTGGACGCCATCAAAAGCACTTCATTACGAAATGGTTGTTTTAAAGGAATATGAAAAGGAGGAAAATAATTCAAGGAAGAGTTGAGTATTCTTCCGCAGGCCTACCGTCCCCTCCTTCCTTCCTGCCCAGAGGAAGGACTTGGGCTTGTGGCCGTGGTGAGGATCTTCCTTGTTTATTTTACATATTAATAATACCGGTTGTTGAGCCTCCCGGAGGCGAGTGGCTGGCTGTCGGAGTGTGGCCGACCTTGTGCTCCCTCCGCGTGATCCGTGCTGGCCTTCCTCGCCGTATCTTGTGTTGGCTCCTCTTCCTAGCCTTCTCCTCCCATAGGCTCCCTGCGGTGTCCCTTTTGCCGTCGCGGCGAATTTATTGTGCGGCATGTTCCGTTAGAGCTTATCTTGCTCTTAGGTATTTGTCAATTATTATTATAATTTTGATGCTCTCGTCTCTTATTCGCTTTCTTGTCCTCCTACCTAACTCTCCCTCTGAAATAACTTTCGCTGAATACCTGCTAAGCACCCCCTTTATCGCTCTAACATCCCTTAAACACCCGACTGGCCTCCTGTGGGTATCCTGCCCCTGAAAGTACCCCTTCCCCAGATTACTTCCGTGCCCAGCTGAGCATCCACACATTCCCCTATATCCAGGCTTGTATTTGCCCCGATTGCTTCTGCGTGCGTTTTTCGGGTGGTGATGCTGTATCTGCCCGTCCCTTTTGTCGGTCGCCTTGACAGCGTATTGAGAGATACACGTTTGAAATTCGGAGCCGTGAGTTATTAGTGGTAGCTGGATGAATTGTTTAAGGCAGAGCCTCAAGGCCTTTTGTTAAATTCAGTAATTGACTTCTAAGAACTTGAGCAGTGGGTTAGTAATTTTTTTTTTAACCTTTGCAATTTTTTTTTCTTTTTACATTTTATGCATTATATTTGTTGTCTCTTAAGATTGTATGTATTCTTATTGCCTCTTGCATTCATGTTTTATTTGTTTATCGTAGTTTCTATGTATATTTTCTTTACAAAAATGTCTTTCTTTCGCTGGCGGTTTTTTATTGATATTTTCAAACCAAAGCAAGGCAGAAATCGTGACCAGCTTTCTGTCGGGACCTGTCGGCGCGGTCGGCTTTCTTTCCCCGATTCGACGCGGGTCTTCCGGAGGGGATATTCGGCGGCCCCGTGCGTTGTGTCGCGGCCCCGATGGCAGCTGGCGACGTCCTGTGTGGGCCGCCGGGGGGTGGGGGGACTGTGGTGTTAGCCGCGTAATTGTATGGTGGTGGATGTGCTGTTGATGTGGGCTTGATGTTGTGTTGAACAGTTTTGCATGTTTTTTTATATTTTTTATTCGTATGGATGTTTTGGTGGTTGTGCATTTCTTTCGCTAATGTTGTAGGGTGGTATCATCATCACGGGTTTATCTTAATTCGTTGCTTGGTTTTATATGTTGCAGGCATACTCGCCGTCTCTCCATTATTTCAGCTCACTGCCACTGCTATGGCTCGGGCTCTCTCTGTCGGTCTGTCGGTCGGTCGGGAGGTGGAGATTAGCCCGAACGATAATTCGATGGTTTCCCGGGGCGTCAGGGAATCAGATGACGGGCATTACGTA
>NC_051399.1:27380287-27390287 GCF_015228065.2 Penaeus monodon
ATATCTTTTTATATATGTATTTGTGATATGTATCTTTGGCTCATTTTCTGCACCACTCTTTATTGCTTTCGGGGAAATCCAGAATCTTGCATGAGGTATATTTCCGGGCCGAGTGCGCGCCTTGCAAGTTGCAAGCTGCTAGGATCTGTCAGGTATGCAACTTGAAGCACAACGCAGCCATCTCAGCACGACTATGGCGTGTGCTTACAGTGCTTGCATTTGATCTACGACCAACATGCGGTCCAACAGATCCGCCCCCCCTCTTCTCCCTTTCTTCTTTCCCCCTCCTCCTACTCCCTATCCTCTTCCCCCTCCTCCTATTCCCTTTCCTCTCCCCCTCCTCCTACTCCCTTTCCTCTCCCTCCATCCCCCTTCCCCCTCCTCCTCCTCCCTCCCTTCTTCCCCCTTCCCCTCGTTGCCGCCCCCCGCCGCTCTCGTGGCAGAGTTGCAGCCTTTTAATGGATGCACTCCAGTCGCAGGCGCAGCGCGGGGCGAGAGGCCAAGGACATGCCGACCTTTTTTGGGTTGGAAGCACTTCCTTGAGGGCGGTGGGGGGGGGGGCACTGCGAGAGAGGGGGTACAGGGGTTAGGTTTTGTTAGGGAAGGCTGGAGGGAGTGAGGAATAGATGAGGAAGATCAGGAGAATGGGAGAGATAAGTTGGTTGTTTGGCGACGGTGTGTGTGGATATGTTATAGATGAGTTATGAGTTTAAGATTTATGAATTATGGCGTAAATAAGGCAGAAAATCTGAAAATGAAATCACAGCAGCATGGCAAATGGGAAAGGCAGTGGCTGGAAAATGGCGTGTACGCACAGAAAAATGCAACGGCTTCAATACAGTGAGGGGAAAGTGAGGGCGGAAATAAGGGGAATGAATACAAAAGTGACGCATTACCGGAAAAGAGGACGAAGCCCATAAGCGTGAAGAGCTGGCGTGTGCTGGGCGCTTCCCCTGCTTCGCACTAGCCCAGGAACTAGACCGGAGAATTTTCACTTTTTTATTTTCCTTTTGTTCACCCCCTTCCCCAACGCCACCTTGTCATGGCGATTACACTGGGCACCCGTGTGAGACTTGCGTGGCTGCGTCTTGCCCTCCAAGGTCGTGCTGAAACCTCTCCCTCTCCCCTTCATATCCCTCCACTCCCCCTCGCCTCCCTCCCTCCACTCCTCCTCGCCTCCCTCCCTCCACTCCCCCTGTTATCCTGCCAGTTTTGCGAGTAGTTATTGTCTCGTTCTTGTCCCCGTGCGGTTCTCTTAACTACCGAGAAGGCCTATTAGTCGTGCTCTCGCCTTCGCCTGTCATTCAGCTGGCCACGCAGCATCACGCGCTATTCCGATTCCTATGCTTCCTCGCACGCACGCTCTTTCGCGTGGGTTTCGTGTGCGCCAACTTCTGCGTTCGTGGTAGTACCCAGCAGCTGTAACTGTACTCCCTTCCCCTTCTCTTTTTTCTCTCTCACTCTTTCTCTCACTCTCTCTCTTCCTCTTCTTGCCTCTCTCTCTCTCTCTCTCTCTCTCTCTCTCTCTCTCTCTCTCTCTCTCTCTCTCTCTCTCTCTCTCTCTCTCTCTCTCTCTCTCTCCCCTCTTCCTCTTCTCTCTCTCTCCTCTCTCTCTCTCTCTCTCTCCGACTCGCAATCTCTTCCTCTCCTGATGATTCTTGTTCCAACCTTATTACTGCGCAATGGCCTGGAACTCAGTAAACAGGTCGCACCAGTTGAAGAGTGGCGGCGCCGTATTTTATATATATGTTATGAAGGTCTTGCGATGTTGCTAAGAAAATACCATGCGTATATATGCTTCTGGAGGTAAGTTGAGTAGTAAAGGATGCGGGATATATATATATATATATATATATATATATATATATATATATATATATATATATAAATTGTTATATATAAATAATGTATATATATATATATATATATATAAATATGTATATATATTATGTGTGTGTGTGTCTGTATATGTATGTGTGTGTGTGTATATGTATGTATGTGTGTGTGTGTGTGTGTGTGTGTGTTGTGTGTGTGTGTGTGTGTGTGTGTGTGTGTGTGTGTGTGTGTGTTTGTGTTTGTGTGTGTTTTGCTTGTTGCTTGTAAATATCACACTAAATTAGTTTACTACACAATTATCTAACATTTGACGAATGGAAATGGATGCATGTGTTCGCATCAAGAGATCATTAATCCCGGACCTGTACAGCCGAGAGATTTCACGAAACGAGAGCCGAGAGCGAGTCTTGGGCGGAGGCGACACATGGATGGGATATTTGAACGGTCGGTCGACGGGGGGGGGGGGGTCGTGCGTGTCTGAGGAAAGGAGTGCATCCTGGATTTGCTTATTGGATTGATTTTAGTGTGTGTGTGCGTGTGCGTGTGTGTTTGCTCGTGTGTGCGTGTGTGATTGCTCGTGTGTGTGTGTGCGCATGAGCCGGGCGGGATAGGTGCCTGAGGGAGGTAGACCTTCATCACGTCCTCATGGAAATATGTGTGGCTGCAGGCGGTGATTCAGACTGATTGCGGATGAGGCAGAGGCCGCCCTTGGGTCATGCTGGAGCGGAGATGACCCTAGTTAGCGATACAAAGGTCATATTGTTTTTGTGTGTGGCGTGTAATGCCAGCGACTATGGATCCAATATAGGCAGTCGCGTTAAAAAGTGTAATTAATGCCCTCTCACTTCGGAACACCTGAGCCCTGAAGGTAATGGCGGGTTGTCTCCCGCCCGCCTGCCATCCCGCCCGACCTCAACCTTCACAGGTGGTCGTCGCTGCTGACAGGTGGCCTGATCAGCCCCGCTCGACCTGGTCCTTTGACACGTGGCGCTCTTAACCAGCTGGCCGTGCCAACTGTAAGGGGCGGGGCCGTGGAATATCGCTGTGAGATTTTGGGAATGGCCGGAATGGGTGTGGGTGGCCTTGGCGGCGTGTCCAGGGCGCAGTCATTGTCCAGGGCGGAGGAACAGGGCGGGCGGGACGGAGGCGGAACGCTGAGCAGGATCATCCTTGTGGTGTGCTTGTACTCGAGAGAATTCTTCGAAGACAAGGGACTTACAGTTTGTGTGTGTGTGTGTGTGTGTGTGTGTGTGTGTGTGTGTGTGTGTGTGTGTGTGTGTGTGTGTGTGTGTGTGTGTGGTGTATATATGTGAACTGGAAATCCTGAAATAAGTCGAGGTAAAAGTCATTCAGATGGCCCCAAGATCTGCTCCCATCCAGTTTCCCATAGCCCCCGCCCCCTGCTGCCCCGCCCATAACTTCTTGATCAGCGTCCCGAAACGCGCAGCCGTTGGCGCGAGGAGCCGAGAGTAGGAGAGGAGGTGCGTCCTGGAGAGCAGCTGCTCCGGCGAGGCCCAGGCACGCGCGGGGCTTCGGGGCACGGCCAGCTGTGCCCCTGAGGACCCTTGCCTTATTTTGGGCGTGGCACCGCCCAGTGCACGCCTTAACCGTCGCGCAAACGTCTAGTAAACCATTTTTTTTATACCAGACCCGGAGCGCTATATCGAATGAGGATCACACTCGCCCCCCATACCAGTGTGTGTTTTTTTGTCCAAATATCACAAGCGTTACGTTTATTTTGATATCGTCGGATTAGAATGGGCTGACGCGATTTATTTGAAGCGTTAACGCCAAACTCCTTTGAGAAATCGGGTAATGCTCTTCATACGAGGAGGAAAAATGTTCCAAGATCTTCGCGCTGATACCTGACACTTTTTGGCACGCCCTTGTTTTCCTTTTTTCTTTTCTTGTCTTTTGAATTTTTCTTTCTTTTTTCCTTTTAATTCTTCTCTTCGTTGAATGAGGAATATTGTTGTTTTTGGGATGCGGCGCGGCATAAAGGTTAATTACTCTATTACTAATTACACGGTGATGGTGGGATTTAATTATATGATTCTGTACTAATAAGTGACAAGTAAAATTAAGTTTTCTGCAGAGCATTTAGTTTCGTGCAGTTTACCTTTATCAATAATACGTTATATCTTTCAAAAAGATACAACATTACCGATACCTTTATATTAATATATGTGAATGAGTAGGGGAGGGGGGGGGAGGAGGCAAATAATAGGATAATGAGTGTACCGTAAAACACAAAAGAAAATGTAATTCGCGTAAAGAGATGATGGTGGGAACTACGTGACGATTCTGCAAAGGCAGAGAAAGTGATGTATTGTCATTTTAAGTTAACGAAGGATATATAAATCTGCAGAGACAAAATGTTATTAGGTATGATGTTATTAGGTTTTGCATGATATTTTCACAGCTGAATGAATTTTGTTCGGTTTAATACCCATTTTCAATACTGCAAATAAAATTCAGTCGGCTCACGAAGCGGTGTCACTGTTTTATGCAGTCTTTCAAAAGTGAAGTTTCTGCATATTACTCTTTTTAACTCCAAATGCACTTTGAAGCATTTTTCCGTATCGATTGTTTATCACCGGTTAACAGCGCTCACTTCTCCAGGTTTTCAATAGTTGGTTATTTATTTATTTTATTTATTGGTTGATTTATAAGTGGGCATTTGACCAAACAAATATATAAAACAAATAATCTAAAAGCAGAACACCCTTCTTTGTCTAGCATTATCGGCGAATCAGGGTCCCATGGGAGTGTGGGTGCCTCATCTTAAGTGATTGTTTATAAACATTAAGTATCGGAGATGATGAGGAAGGATGTACGTTGATGTTCCCACGGTGGCGCATCTCTCAAGGGCATAACCACTGTCTCCTCCTCTTCCTCCTCGTATTCTTTCTCCTCCTTGTGTTCCTCCTCCTTCTCCTCCTCCTCGTATTCCTTCTCCTCCTCGTATTCCTTCTCCTCCTCGTTTCCCTCCTCCTCCTCGTTTTCCTCCTCCTCCTCCTCCTCCTCCTCCTCCTCCTCCTCCTCCTCCTCCTCCTCCTCCTCCTCCATCTCCTTATCCCCTCCCCCTTCCCCTTTCTGCCTGGGGTCGACTCTCACACCCAGGGGCATCGTCTGGGAGTCTCTTATGGCCCGGAGTCCCGACCAAGTCGTCTCCCAGGCCAGGTGGTGTTGGCAGAGCTCCACCTCCGGCAGCCTGAATAACACCACCTGGAAGCCTGAATAACACCACCTGGAAGCCTGAATGACACCACTTAGCAGCTGAATGACACCACTTGGCAGCTGAATGACACCATCTGGCAGCAGCGCTGATGCGACAGGTGATCCGGGAAGCGACGCTGTCTCTACGCTTGTGTTCAGCTTTGATTAAACTTTGCCGTTTGGTTTCGCCGATTATGTTCGTTGACGGAGCGATTGGACGCTCGTTTGCGGTTGATTAATTCGTTGGAGGACGAGGGAGGTTTATTTCGACTCGTCTTTTGGGTTCGGCACAAAGGCTGGTACGCTGTTGTAATCAGCAATTTGTTTGAATGCGAACATAAAAACGGTGTATATGCAAAGTAGGTTGTGGTCGTATGATTATGCATGTTGCCTTTCCTTTCTGCCTCTCTCTCATATTCTCTCTCTCTCTCTCGTATTCTCTGTCTCTCTCTTGTATTCTCTGTGTCTCTCTTGTATTTTCTGTGTCTCTCTTGTATTATCTCTCTTTCTCTCTCTCTCTCTCTCTCTCTCTCTCTCTCTCTCTCTCTCTCTCTCTCTCTCTCTCTCTCTCTCTCTCTCTCTCCTCCCTCCCTCCCTCCCTCTCTCTCTCTCGTATTCTCTCTCTCTCTCTCTCTCTCTCTCTCTCTCTCCCCTCTCTCTCTCTCTCTCTCTCGTCTTCTCCTTCTCTCTCTCTCTCTCCGTATTCTCTCTCTCTCTCTCTCTCTCTCTCTCTCCTCTCTTCTTCCTCTCTCCTCGTTTCCTCTCTCTCCTCTCTTCTCTCTCTCTATTCTCTCTCTCTTCTCTCTCTCGATTCTCTCCTCTCTCTCTCTCTTTCCTCTCTCTCTCCACACACACACACACACACACACACACACACACACACACACACACACACACACACACACACACACACACACACACACACACACATATATCTATATCTATTATCTATCTATCTATCTATCTATCTATCTATCTATCTATCTATCTATCTATCTATCTATCTCTCTCTCTCTCTCTCTCTCTCTCTCTCTCTCTCTCTATATATATATATATATATATATATATATATATATATATATATATATATATATATATATATATATATATATATATATGAATTGATTCCGTTACGGCAGTGTAGAGTTCATCATGATATAGGTCAAGAAACTGATTACAGAAGAAATACTACCATCACTATTAATCAGGTAGTCTGTCCGGCCACCGGGTCAGGCGAAGGAAAAGTAAGGTAGAGTAAAAAGACACAGAGTGTGGAAAAAAGAAGGAAAACAAGAAATAAGTTAGAGGGAGAGGTTAAAAATAAATGAAAGAGAGTGGGATTAAAGGACAGGAAGAAGGAAGTGAACGAAAGGTAAGAGAAAGAGAAGAGCAATAGGAGAACGCGAGAAGCCACAGTCAAGCGAAGCAGGTGTAAATAGAGCAGGCGAGAGCACGAACCGCTAAACAGCTGTGTCAACATTGCCACGCCGCGTAGGCTCACGAGTGCACGAAGAGGTAATGTTTACATCGTGGGCGGAGGGAAGAGGGAACGGCCCGTAATGTTCCGGGAAACATTTGTAAGCGCCTCGCTTGACCTCTTCGTCATAGAGAAAGAATAGTGTGTTGAAGGTATTCTAACAAGTGAAAGAAAGGTTTATGGGAAGTCTCCGAGGTTTTTATTAGCGTTGGCTGCCGTGTAATACCCCTTGATAAGCTCTCGGCGCACAGCGGGTAATATCAACAAAGAAGGTCAAGGGGTGCGGCGCCCTGGGCTGTGTGTAATCCGGTGTTCAAACCAGACTGGGTACACGTCCAGGCGGCTCTCCCATGGGCGTTTGCGGTGACTAATGCTGCCTGAAGATGCTCGTATTGGGCAATTAATTGGCTTCTCGGGAGTTCTTTTTGCTCATTTTGTACTAGATCTCCTTTCCTTCCTCACGCTATCTATCTATTTGCCCCCCCCCCCCTCTCTCTCTCTCTCTCTCTCTCTCTCTCTCTCTCTCTCTCTCTCTCTCTCTCTCTCTCTCTCTCTCTCTCTCTCTCTCTCTCTCTCTCTCTCTCTCTCTCTCTCTCTCTCTCTCTCTTATTTTCTCTTTCTTCTCCCCCCTCTCTCACTTCCCTCCTCCCCTCTCCCATCTCCCTCTCCCTCATCTCCCCCTCTCTCACTCCCTCAGTCGCTCTCGTTCCTTCCTTTTAGTAAAATTAAAGGACCAACTGCTAGAATTAAGCCTTTTTTTATTCATAGTAGCATTGCTTACAAAGTCCGTTTCTCTATTGCAGGTTGGTACTGATTCACAGACGATGGAGATCAAAAGGAAGAGTGGTAAGATTAGAGGCCTAAGGTTTTTCCCACTTTTATATATTCGTCACGTTTTTGGATGTAAATTACAAGAAATCGTTGTGTTTTATGAGATTCCACTGTTTTACTTTATTCACTCTTGTCTTTTATTTATTTATTATAGTATTGTTTTTTGTTCTCTCTAACCTTGCTAAGCCTAGGGATTGCGATTGCCTCTCCCCACCCTATTCCCATTTCTCTCCTCTTCCCATTACCTATCCCCTCTTCTCTCCGTTACCTAACCCCTCTTTTTCCTCCGTTTTCTATTTTTCTATTTCTATTTGACTTATCTCTTTTCGTAATTACCACTATATTTTATACATGGTAATTTACCTTCTCCAGCCATCTGCTCTTTCCACATTTTCTTATTCTTTTCTATATTTTCGCTTTTTGTCCAAGGTAAGTGTGCTTTATTAATGCAGTCACTGCAAGATGATTAAGATATATCTACAATATAAAGTATAAATCTGGTAAGATATTTTAGCGTGTAAAGATTATTTTATGTTAATGATTTAAGGAGACAACTCCAGATTTATATTCTATGCCTGTCATTCAGATATACTAGTCACCCCTACAATATTAAACATAGAACGTTTTCTGTTACCTAAATGTAGACCGTGCGTAGAAAACAGAATCACTTCTCTTCAGCTTAAGGGTAGACTTGCATATTTGATTCTCTTGTAGTTCGACATGCACTTTGATATACAGATCAAAGTTTATGAGTTTTTTTATTTTTCATTTTTTTTATGTACATATGCTGTACAAACTACTGTCTCATATAACTATTGGCCACCATTTTATATTTGGTTTGCATTTCAAAGGTGTGACAACAATGTTAGAACGAAACTCATTTTCTGATAATGTGATGAATGATTGTTGTAGTTAATCAGAATATTGCAGAGCTATAAATGGTCATCTACTGATGAGAGAATGGAAGTTAGGGATTTAATAAGCAGTTAGAAACAGAATGAACAGTATCAATGGCCTCTGTTGCACATCCAAACATAGTACTCCATAGTAGGCTACACCTTAATATCAAATTTATTTCTCGGTGCGTATAACTTAAAAAAAGAGATATCCCATTAAGATCTTAACGCCTAAACATGGTCTCACTGTTGCAAGAATGAATGGAGTCGAGCGGGAGAGGGCCAGGGCAACGCACAATACCTGGGGCATAACTAGCGAGTTGAAATGTAAGCAGCCGGGTATTTACAGCTCTATATGGTGTACTTGCTATATTAGGCTACCTAGGCTTCAAGGTTCCGCCAAGCTGCAGCCCTGATCTTTCATTATCCTCTTGGGTACTGCGGCACCACCTTGGCTGCACTACCAAATCCGTACCACCTTTGTCTAGGACGTTGTTTGCCAGCCGAAACCCCTGGCCCTTCTGGCGAATATTGGGGAACTCCTCAGCAAGGCCGTAGCACCACTTGTTTCAAGCAGTGACACTCGGATACAAGGAAAACAAGCAAGCAAATAGTCCTGTGTAGCTTGGGAATGGCGTTCCGAACAATGGCTAAATGGCCCTACGAATCGCCGATGAATGACGTGCATTTTGTATTTTTGTGATCTAATGTGTATTTTGATCAACGCTATTCGGTGAGTCCTCATCGGATTCGGATGTGGTGGTTGCTATGTATTGTGGAGGACTCACGGCAGGTTGTCAGCGCAGGTCGTTTAGGGCGGGTCGCATCACGTGCCCGTCCGGCTCTTCCTGCTGGACTTCGGCGGAAATGCTCGTTTTGACGTAATGATAGCTCTGTGCGCCGGCCGGTGTCAAAGCGGGATGATGGAGAACTTAATCCATAATGCGTTCATTGTTGTATCAGGAAGTGTAAGGTTTGATTAGGATGGTCGGAAAAAATGAACGAGTGCCGTCCTCGTGAGAAGAGTAGGCTTATAAACTCGTGTACGAATCCCATCCTCGTTAGGATGGAAAGGAAAGCGAGATCCTCAGCCTAGTCCCTACGCCGGTGTGTCCGCATACCTGTTGCAGGCCAGGACAAGCAGTGGCAAGTTTTTATCGGCGCTGGACATTTGCGGTGCTCGCGGCAAGGCACGGCGGCCCCTGAGCTCTCGCGCTAATTGTGGTCGCTGCCACGGGCTTCATGGGGCTCGGCCAGGAGAGAGAGAGAGCTTCTGACCGTAAGCCTCGATTTTATTGCTGGCATTCTCCGTGTAATTGGGCTGTATAAAGTTATTTGTGTCTGTCCGTTTTTTTACAAGGGCTCTGTGACTTTGTTTCTCCTCGTGGGCGAATGTGGCCAGACGTGTTTGATAGGAAGGTCAGTTAATCGGCCTTGCTCCGAAGGTCACGCGATGGTAATTCGACACTGGAAGAATTTGTTGTATGAGTCATATTAACGGGCATTTTTTTGAAGCGCGAGTGTGTCTGTCTGGTCTCCTTTATCATTTACATTTTCTTTCTTCTCATTGTGGTTTATTTATATTTCACTTCCCCTGTTGCATTGTCTACCTGCTTCTCAAAAGAGGAAATTTATTTTTGCTTCTACCCGATTCTCTGCAGGCGAAACTATTTATTTTTGTTCCCCCCGAAAAAATATACGCGATGCAATTTACTTTTGCCTTCCACATTTGGGGACTTTC
>NC_051399.1:27392787-27397787 GCF_015228065.2 Penaeus monodon
TATGTGTCGAGTTTTTTCCGAGGTAACGGTACACTTCAGCGGTTAGTGGTGATTAGTGATAGGGTGATAGGCTGGTGGTGATAATTATTTGGTAATTGTCAGTTTGATGTTTGTTTGGACATTAGTGGTGATATTCGGACATGTTGCTTTCAGTGAAGTAAATATATAAGGTTTCAAATACATCTTCGTCTTGGTTAGAAAAAAAGTAGCAAGATGATCACGCAGGAAGGAAGGGTCGGTCGACGGGACAGATCGTGGAAGAGAGCTGTGATCGAAGGGAAGCAGGGAACGAGGGAGAAGCAGCAAGGGTGCAGGGTGAAAAGGGTGATGTGTAGTAGGGTGAGGGGAGCATATTGTCTTCATCATAGAGGGAAAAAGAGTGTAGGAGACAAGGGACGCAGGGAGGGGCGAACAGGGTGACACAGGGAGAGGTCAGGGAGACAGGATGGGAGGGGAGGAGGTGGTCACACAGGGGAGGGAGGGACGGTCAGGGAGCCAGAGCGGGAGGGAGGGGAGAAGGGAGAGAGGTGCGGGCAGGCAGGCAGCAGGAGCTCTGCCAGTTACGCGTGTAGTGTGTGTCAGGTGAGGCGGAGGCAGGAGCGCGCGCTGGTGAAGACAGCCTGATGGAAACGTTACCTGATGATTAGCGAAGCCTTTGTGTGGATTTGGGAATAGTGTGTGTGCGTGTCTTGGATTTCCGAGCAACAGAAAGGGCTTGATAACTTCGTGTTAGTGAAATCATGTGTTGGTGGATATAAACCCAAGAACAAGAAGTTTATGCATTTTGTTTTTTATTTTTTAATTCTATATTTCTTCGTATATGGGAAAACGTGTTTGTATAGAGATTACAGGGGATCATATCTATAAGCACAGTCGTCATTACGCATGACGCATAGCCTGCTTTATATTCCAAAATCAACAAGTTCTACATCTTGCACCCACCAAAGTGTATTCCTGACTATTTAAAGCCTGTAAACATCCAGACCAACCCAGTCGCTTGCCGCCCATCTAACACACCCACCCACCCACCTCCATGCGACCTGTTTACAACATTGACTGCATACACAGTTCCTTACCGACTTTGCATAATGTTTATTTTTTATTTTATTTTATTTTATTTTATTTTATTTTATTTTTTATTATATGTACTTTTTTGCCTTCATTTTTCTAGTTTTTTTTTCTGCAGTTGCCCCATTTTCTTCACTGTATTCCATTTTCTCTCCGAAAATTACCATAGATACCCAAAGAGATGCCCATATGGTGACCCAGGTGCGGTGACCCAGCTCTACAGTGGTCAGCAAGAAGGTTGCAGAATACGCACACACGCACGAATTCGCACACACGCACATACATAGGCCCCCTGGGTGTTGGATCCCCGCCAAGACGGCCCGCTACGCTTGTGTCTTCCATCATAATGTTTACTTTGAGAGACCTTATCGCCGTGGAGAAGGCCAGGCCGAGGGTTACGTTCACTGGGGACGAAGTGATGGACGTGTCCGCTCGAATGCAGGCGTCAAGGTTGATACGAAATGTGCTTGAGGGCTCGCACTGGAGTATTGTTGTTGTTCATCCGCACTGGAGTACTGCTGTGCGTTCGGAGTCGTGTTGTTGAGGAGTCATATTAGAGCATTTCTGATGGGGTCAGTGGAAGCAGCGTGGATCTAGGGCGATTTAGAGTATGGAATATTAGTAACATCTCCTAAATTTTTGCTAAGGCCCCATTATGTGTTCTGTCACTCTTTTGAGTTGGTCCATTGATATGCTACTCATACCACTGTCGCCACTGAGATTGGCACGTGGGCGTCATCGAGAGGGGCGTAAGAGTTAATGTCCCAACGTCTTTGGATCAGCGTTTTAGCTGGTTGGCATTCCTCGCAAGCAGTTGAGTCTCGCACGATATGTGGACACGATCCTTTAATGTGATATGCAAGTGAATCTGTATTTTTTCGTGTGCGTGTTCGTTTCTTGGATATGTTTATATGCCTATTTAGATCACAAAAATTAATGAGTGTAATGTAGACGTTCCACGTTCACGCTTTCCCACATTCTTCCGGGAAATGTGTCGGGCGTTCTTTGTTCGCTATCTTGTATCACGCAGTGGGGCTCCTCCACTTGTTTACAATGCCCTTGTGAACCCCTACCAGGATGTAGTTCTCATGTAAACACGCTTGTGTCACGTACACACCGCCCAACGGCACCTACGTCCCTTTCCTCTTCCAACGTGAGGCCGCCCACCATTCCCCCACGCCCACAACTCGAACCCAACTCAACGTAAAACCCGCCATTCCCCCTCTCGTTGCTGCTGCCACACTGCACGCCCATTGTCTCGGGGCTGAAGTAGAGGAGACCCTTGTAGTAAACACAGAGATCAAGTAGAAGAGACTCTTCCCCCTCCTCCTCCCCCTCCTACTTCGCTCCTGTCCCCTCCTCGTGACATAAGGCGATCACATGAAGAGGATCTGTTACCCTTCTCTGCACAGATCACGCCGAAAACGAGGCAGTGAAACGCCTTGTCGTCACTGCTTTCTTATTGCAAAAAACCTCGGATGTTTTGTCTGTCCTCAATAACTTTCCCACTTATTTAGTTTATTTACGTAATTATCTCGGCTCCAACACTATCCTCACCATACCTCCCTCGGCACTGCCATAGCCCCACCGCTATCTCCCTATTTTCCTAATCATAATCATATACTCTGCTGGTCGCCTTGACACTGGGTTCCCCATACACGTGTATTTCTTATATATAACTGAACTTGTAAGCCTATGAGATATGGATGTCTTGTCTGGTCTAGAAAATAGATGTCAAGGTTTAGTAAGGTTTCTTAAGTGTGTAGATAGCCTGTGTGAGCGCTGGCTGTTCAGGATCGATAGATTGATGCGTAGGATTTATTTACAGACGAGTATGTGACGACCTCAGGGACGCCTTTGATTTTTGTTGACATGGAGGAACCGTGATGTCAGGCGATGACATAAATAGAAACTTTCCCTTTGGTTTTGCCTCTTTGGAAGATCTGACTCGTTTGATTGATATTTTCTGGAAGGCAGAGACCGTGAAGGGAGGCGGCGTTTCGGGTGCGGTACTTTAAAGTGAGAATGTGAATGCGAAGTGATTTGTTAATGGAAATCAAAGGTCTCCGTAGTTTGAAATAATTTTGGAATGAATGTCTCTTATTGAATAAAACGGAATGCTCCTCTTAGGAAGTTTTACGGCGGTCCTTCATCGCGATGGGCTGCTTTCTGCCACCATTATTACCACGACCCGTGACTCCATTTCCAGCCGTCTATCACGACCGCTACCGCACGCCAGGGCGGACCTGCACCTGGCAACACTGATTCACAGTCCCTCGTCACTCTCCCTGGTTCTCGTTAAACCATCAGTTCCTCATCACCAACACCACACCGTCATCGCCATAATACCGAGAATCTTCCACTATAACCGGAAGAAACTCATCAGGCTGGCTGTACAATCACCTCTTGGCCTGGCTGCATCCGCCGGGGCAGCTCACGCCGGCCGAGGCGAGGTCGCAGCAGAGGCCTATCATAATCCCAGCGAGGTCCGGGGGTCACCTGTCATCTTCACTACTAGGCCTTCGCCAGCGCCTTCTGTGGCTCTCTCTATAAGGCGCTGCGAATCCTTGCAAATCGAGGCATGTGTTCATTGCATGACAGCGGCCTCCTCTCTTGCCATTTTTATTTTCGTTTTCAGTTTCCTTGCTATGTACGTATTATTTGCATAATTACGTATGCAAATGACCGTGTCCTTTGGCGTGTGACGTGTGTGGGAGCAGTAGCGTTGAATTGGGTGTTTCTATGTTTACCAGGGTTAGTTTTAAAGTTCGGCTGTGTTGATTTTGCTGTTGGTTTTCGTTAATTTAGGTGTTAGGCTGTGGCGGTGCAGGGGTGATCCTTTCGATGCCTAGTTGCGTTTATTTGGCTGTTCATTTGAAAGTTGATCTGGAAGTCCGTGTGTTGTTGGATTTTGCATTCAGATCAAGTCAAGTTAAATACGTGCTTGTATGTGTATGTGTAAATTAAGATAACAGTTACCGATACTCGTTTGGCTGTGGCACTTTCGATACGATAAAGCGAGAGGTGAGTATTTGCGAGCATGACGTGGCAGAGCGTGTGAAAATGCTGTGGGTCAAGGCTGTGACAAACAAGGCTTCGTTTGTGGGCATGTGGGTATCAGGATCCCGGGAAAGGGGGGAGGGGAGAGGAAAGGGGATGGGCGCGGGCTGTGGGCGGAAGAGGGAGCATGAGGGCGGCCCGAACCCGTCATCATCACTCGAGGCCAGATAACGTCTCCCTCAACCAGTCGCATCCGCATGACATTCGGGCGCGTCCTGTGACGGTCACGTTGTCTCGAGAGGGTCATCTTGCTCCGGACTCAAAGGATGGGCGCGCGGGCCATCCTCAGCTGGTACTTCGGCCACTGTTGGGCGGGATTGTTTGTGTTGAGATTAGTGTTAACGATTGTTTTTGCCGGCTTGTTTTCTTTTTGTTGCCAATTTCTGCTTTATTGCTACGGTTGTTGCCAATGTTATTAATACATATAAACACACATACATACATATATATATATATAATATATATATATATATATATATATATATATATATATAATATATGTATATATAACACTATTTCACACATGTATGTATATATGTGTGTGTGTGTATATATATATATATATATATATATATATATATATATATATATATAATATATATATATATATATATATATATATATATATATGTATATATACACACATATTTACACACATGTATGTATATATGTGTGTGTGTATATATATATATATTAGGTATTGGTATCACATTCCATCCAAATATTGTTATTCCCGAGAAACGCAAGAATATTCCAGAAGGCATTTCTTCAGCGGAAATCACCTTCCCACTTGGGCGGCGAAGTTAGTGCAGTGTGCTTCCGCGGCGCGACGGCCCCCACGCCCGCCCAGCGCACGAGCCCCGCGTCCGGCC
>NC_051399.1:27402787-27417688 GCF_015228065.2 Penaeus monodon
AAATATCGGATGGTAATGACAGGGGTGAAGGAGGGAAGGAAGATAAGATAACAAAAATATTTCAGGTTGTAACGCCAGATGAAATGAAGAGGCGTTGTCGATGAAGCTAGATGAAAGATCCTACATCCTGTATACAGATGTGTGCGTGGGAGATGGAAGACGAGGCGTGACTTCCTTCCTCCGTCTTGGTTAATATTAATTTTGATTTTATTCGTTTTCGTATTATTTTCCCCACTTATCGAATGTCCTTGTCTTGCCTTCTCATCTCCGTCCTTCTTATCTACGCTTTCCCTCGTACAGTATACACAGCATTTTTATTATTGCTCATGGTAGCACCACCTCATCAGCGCCATCGACTTTTTGTCAGGCAGCCGAGGTGGCACATGTTATCATGTGTCAAGTGTGAAGTTGCGACAATAAACCTGAGAAATCTGCGATGATTTTCTTATCTTCTCTCCTTTCCTCACTCTCCTCGCCTCTCCTCACATTTCCTCTCGTTACTTTCCTCCCTTCTGCGTCTCCCTGAGGAGTGTGCGATACGAGCGCGGGTGACATCCCTACACGAGACGTGTTGCGACGTCTATGTGGGCGCGGGCGGTGCTGGTCGCGTGATGGGCGGTGCCTCGGGATGGTGGCACCGATGTCAGTGAGTCGGCGAGCGAGCAGGCAAGCGGGGGCTGTGTTGTCGCCAGCTCGGTGCCACGGACGGACGGACACTGCTCGCGACGTCCTTACGTTGGTGAGGGGAGTGGGATGGGAGGCCAAGGACGGTTGGTGATATATTTATTGTAGCTAAAGGATTGCTATATGTAAGATAGAGGAACGGTTACTGTTTATAAAGTGTATTTTGGTGATTATACCGCTTTCTCCATCATAAAATTCGTTATTAACGGTAGCAGCATGTCAGTGCGAGACCCACGAGTAGGCCTAACGCATGCGCAAGCCCTGTGATGAGGGACAGAGGATTCTCAGGAAGAGTGACGTGTTGAAACATCGAACAGAGTGTAGGCTTTAATCCCGATGGTGAAGCCCGCGGGGGACCATGTGTAGTGCGAGTGACACCTGGATACTGTCACCTGTAGCACCTTCCACGCGCACGCCCACCCCCCTCTCGCGCCCCTCCTCGTCTCACGGCTGACCTTTTGAACTCGCCTCCCTCGCGACCGCTGTTGACCGGGGCGAAGGACACGAGAGCAAGCGGGAGAGCGGCCAAGGGTGACCGGGGTGATCGAGGGGAGTGTGCGAGACAAGGGACGGAGGACACAGGCGGGATGAAGGTGCCGCTCAAGATCCGCAGGTTCTCGCTCTTCTCGAACGCTTCCGCCTCGCCGCCCCAACCCAGGTGAGTAGATCCTCCCTCGCACGGCGCCCGAAGGAACCTGCTTCCTCGATGTCGCATCGCCGGGGATTAAGGGTTATTGCCTCTATGCATTTAGGGCCTCGGTAGGTGAGGTTGCGTAAGCACGATTGCCCAGTCATCGCCGCCTTGGACTCTGCTGGTCAACCTCGTCTCCCGGACTCGTTTAGTCACGGGCGTGAGAGTGTGAATGGGGCAGCGGATATGCCGCCTGTGACCCAGCTTCTGAGTTCTTTCGTGCGACGTAAATTTGAAGTCACTCAGCTGCGAGTAAATTGTTCTGATTTATTTAATATATGATCAGCATTGTTATTTCAGTAAATGCCTTTGCATGTTTGAACTGTTAGATTATCTGAAGGTATAATTAAAGGAGTTTTGAGAAATGATAGTCATCAAAGAAATATAAAGTTCCTCAGGGTCAGTGACCTAACCGTGATGCAAGTGTCTCCGCGGCCTCGAAACGTTCACGAGGCCGTATCGTTCACGAGGAACGATACGGCGAAAATAAAAAACAAATCGTGACATTTATACACTTAGGACTTTTTAAACTTTTCATTAGTTAGTTAATAGGCCAATGTACGCGTAGCAGGCCAGAATTCTAATGTAATTGTGGTTCTAAAGTGGCAGCTGTGTTGAAGACATAAATCCGTGATATTGTGCTATAGAGAATTACATTTTATGGATTTTGGTTTTCTCACACAAAGTGTAGATTTACACACATTCTATTGAAATAAGATTTATGAAACGATTATGACAAATCCAAAACGTTAATCACCTCGAATGTGGCACAACAGGAGTCACCCCAGCGTAATGCAATCGCAGCTCCAGCGCGATTCGATCCGCTCCATTTGCGTGCCGGTTAAGAGAGAAAGCAAGGGAAAAAATCGAAAGCGGCACCTGAATATATTCTTACGACGGTTGTGGAAAATGTCAGTGAGGCGTGAATCAGATGGCTGGATGGGGGAGACTAGGCTAATAAGTTGCCATAGCAACGCGGCTCTCCATCTTCGTCTCCGGCTGCCGTGCACGGTAAACATCCCCTTTTTTACGGCAAGATATCAACATGTTTACAGTTATTCTCGCATGCATTTCGTCTCCATTCCTTTTTGTTGCACACTTTCCATTCGCCGGGTGGGAGGTCATCCAGATTCCGCACGTCATCCACGTATGGCGACGTCTGAGGCAAAATCTGATTTGCACATCCGGGAAATGCGTTTTAGCTCAGGCACGTTTTGGCGAATTCGCATGGCGCCGCGCGGTCTGGCCGGATATTTGGATGCTGGGGGGGGGGGGGGGGCGATCAGTGTAATATCAGAGGCTCATCGAATGGCGGATTAGGAACTGGTTGCGTTAAGTGCGGAACGAACACTGGGTGATTTCGTTGATTACAAAAGCTAATATGAGCCTCGGATGTATCTATGAATCTGTTATCGTAATTTGCAATTTGCCAGATATACAGGTAGAGATGATAGTTAGAGGGAGTAGTTCTGTGTGGAATAGCGGCTGTTGCATTGTGTAAGCCTATTATCATGCAGGGAGAGTGAATTCTTGTAATATTGCATGTATTGATCTACTTACAAAATGTATGTCATTTATTTTCTTTCGAAAAATTTACATGCATTTTTTTCTTCTTCCTCAGGTGAGTTTTGTTCACAAGATCAAATGAGACGACGTGCGGATTTTAGGGTGAGTCCCCCAAGAGCAATTGGTGGGCGGGGAGTAATGACGGCGTCTTCTCGTTCGCTGTCGTACTCGTTTGTCTGTTGTCGCCCTCGTCTTCATCTCTTGTCTTTTATCCGGCACTTTCTTTCTGGCCTTCTAGTTCACTGTTATTTACTGTGGCGTTCTTTTATGCGTCGCTTTTTATTATGGTAAAATGTTGATTTAATACAGTGCCCCGAGGCATGGAAGGTCGTTTTAGAGACGAGAGTGCCACGCGAAGGCTCCACTGGCACTCCCCAGGTCATTAGGGCGAGTGCCACATTGATGTCTTTTTTAATACGTAAGAATTACTATTTTGTTGACAGTCATTAACTGCATGACGTACCTTCTCTTTGGCTGGGTCATGCGGGGATAGGGGGGGGGAGAGCCCACACTTGGCGATCTTGTGGGTGAAGCCGGGGGGGGGGGGTCGAGTGCGAGTGAGAATGAGAGTATCTATAGAGCGAGTCCCTAAAACAAATGTTCAGTTACAGAAGTACAGAAACGTGTAAACGTCCGTGTTACGCCATGTAACTTGTGAATAGATATTGCGTATGTCCGTGGGTGTGGGCGTTGAGGGTACATGTGCCTGGTCGTGGGCGTGGCACATGTTAGGTGCTGACTGCACGCTATCTCAAGCTAAACCAACGGCTATTATGTCCTACCGGCCATGACAAGGTCACAGGCTTACTGGTTTCCTCTTTTCTCTTCTTCCTTCGCGTTCGTTTATTACATGCACGCCAGGCGTACATTATGTAATTTTCCCTCTTGTACGTTGATACCCCCCCCCCCCATACAGCCTGGCAGTGTCGCTTGTCTTTTCGTAGTTTCAGGGGAGCAGCAGTTTTTGGCTAATAATGCATAATTGTTCGATTTTGATGCTGAATTTTATGTCTAGTGTATGACGTGTGCACACGCACACACACACACAGACACGCACGCATGCACGCGCACGCACGCACGCACGCACGCACGCACGCACGCACGCACGCACGCACGCACGCACGCACGCACGCACGCACGCACGCACACACACACACACACACACACACACACACACAACACAACACACACACACACACACACACACATACATACATACACGCACGCACGCACAAAAAAACACACACAAACACACACGCAATCACAAACACACACACACACACACACACACATATATATATATATATATATATATATATATATATATATATATATATATATATATATATATATATACATATATACACACATACATACACACACATAGATACCAGACAATGTGATACACATATATACATATATATTCACATATACACATACGTACATACATGCATGTATAGACAGACAGACAGACAGAGACAGATAGACAGATATAAATGTGTTTGTGTATGTGAGTGCAAATGCCATCAACGTTTAGTGTGTCTTGTGCGCCATGGGTAACTCGGTAGGTGTAAGTGTTCGCACGGAAGATAACTTCCTTTCCTGGCACCGATTTAAGGTTACTCTTCAATCTGGCTTCTCTTCAGAAGACATTTGGCATTAGCTGACGTAATTTGTGAAATTTTATTAATTGGTATTGGTGAAAAGGGAGATCGGAAGACGTCTTGACTAATGCTGCTCTATCACGGGAAAAGGATTATCCGTCTACTCTATTTTTAACCCTTGTCGTGACACAGTGCATGGCACACGGATGATCATCGCCGTTGTATTGGTTGCAGTCGACACCAAGGTCACGACGCTGCAGTTGAACTCTGGGAGATAAAAGAATCTACGAGAGTTGAACAAAAGTTGTTTGCGTGGGGGACATTCGTGAGATCAAAGAACAGTAGTAGAGCAGAACATAAATTGTGTTCACTAACAGTTTATTGTTGCAATGCGAGAACATTACATGGATTAATTTACAAACACTGTGCGTACGTCTGTAATACTCACTCTGAAGCCGAAGGAGACCTACCGAGACAGGTCCGATTACCGATCTGATAGGATCCTATGCACTAACGGAACGCAGAGGGGAAGGTTCTTTGTTGCACTGGGACATTGCACGTGCCCACTGGTCATGCAATATTGATGTGTGTGTCCTTTTGTGTGTAGGATGGAAAGGTCAAACGCGACCATTAACGATCACAGTTGCGTACTCATGATTGGGGAACGATAATGCTGTACTTATTTTTTTGATATTATTCAAGTTTTATGAGGAAAGCTATTTTCTTTTGGAGGATGCTATTTTCTTATTTGTCGCAGTAGGCATGAAGTCTTAGTGTTCAGTAGTATTGGTCAGAGGAACAGTTGTCTTCCGATTTCCGCATTACGAATATTGGTTAATGGTATAGAGTGGAAACGAACTCGACTAGCAACAGAAGCAAATGCCAGAAGCATTGTTCTGTCTCTTAGTAAAGGGATGGCGGGAAAATAACAATGGATAAGAGAGACTAAAAAGTGAGTGTAAGAACAGTAAGATCCGATAGAGCAACAGGATAGAGCAGCCGGTCGTGTCTAGGGCAGGGTCGTGTGTCAGGGATGTCCCTATGGGAGTAGTAGGACCGTGCGATGGAGAAAGCGGTCTTCGGGCCATGCTCTCAAGTCGTCCTGGTCGTCAGTTACCCTCGACGACTTCTGAGAAATGTCACTATCTCGCCGATGGTTCCGTGACATTGAGAGCGAGGCATCCGACGACGGCGAGTATCATAGAAAAAGGAAAATTGAAAGTAAAATACATGTATGTGAAAGCGAAGCCAGTCTTGCCTTCCTCTCTCCCTCCAGCGAGACCTTGCCATGCACACCGCCGCCGTGGACAGCCAATTTGTAGGTTCTCCGGCGGCATACAAATGTAATTTTGCCGCTGCCTGAGTGCGCCTGATCGAATAACCGGCGTCGCTCTGTTTACACTGGGTACCTGGGATGCCTTTGCTGCCGAGGGTACATCTTCAGGCCCTGGGTGTTTGCGTTACCAGGTGGTGATGATGTTGGTTGATAATGATGTTTTTATTCTTTCAGTCACTTGTGTTATTATTTTATTGCATTTTTAGGAGGGTGTTTTTTTTAATTATAATTGCTGTTGGTATCGTTCCTGCTGCCTACACATATTTTAGTTTAGTACTGTCATCTTTTTTTATCACAGTTCAGGGATTATTATTGGCATTATTTCATACATATTATTACTTATGTTAGTATTATTAACATTGCAAACGGAATATACTCAAAACCTAATCAAGATAAGAGCTTTCGAATGGGCAAGGTAATGAAGGCAAAGTCTACGGAAATTACATCCGTATTTCAATTAATAACTTCTCGCCAATATACAAATATAACAGAAGTTTCGAACACTTGCAGACACAGTGTATAATATTTAGGTGTTTCTTTGCATAAAAATCGACCCAGAAATATATAAGCTGTATGAATCATTCATCGCACACTTATATTATGTTTATGAATATATGTAAGCGATATGAATCAAGAATTATAGACAAAATTTTTTTCAGACAAAAGCGTAAAGTCTTAGACAAGAAGCACAACCTCGCCCCCTCCCTTCCGTCTCAGAAATGCTTCATTATTAAGCTTTAACTTTGTTGTTTACCCTCCAGTAAAGTCACTTTGTAGACGCCCGTTTCATTAAGGGAAGCCCATATTTCAATAGACTTTAAGGGCACAAACACTGAAGACGTACCCCCCCCCCCTCGTTGAAATTGTTCTGCCGTAGCCATAGACTCAAACGATCAAAGGAGAAGCGTCTCGTTTTAGGGTTACTTATTTGTTTATAGAAATTTCCTTTACTCGAAAACTTCGTCTCTTTTCCACAGTAATGAAGTAGGTTGTTTCCCTCGTCTCCTTGTTTTTGCGACGCGGAAATTGCTTTGGCTTAGCGACGATTAAGCGCATCAAAATTGCTGAAGGATCATCATTGGCGTTTTCGAAAGGGATCATAGCCACGGAAATTATGTATTTAATACTTATTATTATTATTATTATTATTATTATTATTATTATTATTATTTTAAGTTTGCATATTTATGTTGAATGAACGAAGTAAAACATATCATCAAGATTTCATAATCAATTTAATTCCACATTTCCTTCTCTTTAGATATATTCATAACATCAACCTTGAAGGTTCACAAATCCACCAGACAAAAAAAAAAAAAACAAATCTACAAGCTACCGAATTTTACGTAACACGAAACGATTGACTTGCGCCACTGCCACTGTCACTTCAAGTTGACCCTCTTTCGAAGTTTTAACAGGGATACAAGAAAAGTATCCTGGAACATGAAGCTTTTGTGCTTGGTGGCACTGTCGTCTAGGAAGTGGCACAGGAGAGGGACAGAGGGGGGAGGGTGAGCAGCTCTCCTCGTCGCGTAACCTTGTGGGGCTTTATAAAGGTCTTGTGGGTTTTCTTATAGGTGGTGCGGTAATTAAAGCGTCTGGTAACGGGCGGCGAGGATCGAGGTGGGCGTGGGCGTGTGGTGGGAAACGAAATGAGACTGTTTATTAATTTTTGAGGTGACACTGAGGGCAATGTTCGAGTAGGGAGTTTATTATGAGGATGAGGATTATCGCGGACGTGTGAGTGAGAGATGTTTTGCGTTGGAGTGACTTCTTCGGGCTATTTTAGGGCGGAGGCGGGAAGAAGCATGGCGGGGAAGTGTTTGACGACTCGTAGATAGGGAGGGAGAGAGGGAGATGGAGTGAGGGCGAAGTGGGGAGAGAGAGAGAGTGAGAGAGGAAGAAAGAGAAGAGAAAGGAAACACAAAGGAACCGACAGCGGGAACACGAATAAAAAGGTGGCGCCGGCATCACGTGAGGCGGAGGGGGCGGGGGGAGGGTGCCAGGTGAAGTTGCGTCATTAAATAGTCGTCGCTCATTTTTTACCGTATCCACGCGACGGTTGGTGCGGGTATGCGAGACGTGTCAGTCATAACACTACGGCAGGCGCGGCACCACTAAGGCTGCTTTATGTCTTCACCATTTACATCACTTTTTGTTGTCAATTATGTGCCAAATTGATGTCGCTCGATACTTCAGAGTCCGCAGTATCATGCCCCTTGCGCCGTGATTGCAGCCACACTTTGATCGTTTCGTTATTAACCGCGAAAGCTTGCTCCTCCGTCGCTGTCGTGCGCCATTGCTCCGGCAGGGCGGCAGTGCGCATTACTAGAGTCATAAACAAACGTGAGTGACGCTGGCGGGGGAGAGAGGGCGGGCGGGCGTCATGTCATTAAGGAAACACAAAGGGATAATGAGACAGGCGAAAATGAGGAATGCGTGGGCGGCGGGCGCACTAACGCACTGCCTCCCGCGGCCGCCGAATTAATTTGTTCCATCTCACTGCCAGCGGTTAAAGGAAGACTCGCGCCGCCGGAACCTGTTGGCGAGGAGCGCGCCTTTGATGCTGGCCCGCGGTAATTAAATGACAAATATATAGAAAGCAAGTTAAAAACTACAGTAAAAACGGGGAGTGCGCAAAACACGCTGGCTCCGATGCTTGACGTCAGCACGTCTCCTTAATCCCGACGGGGATTGTTTATTTCCGAGAGGTTAAGAAAACGCAAAGTCTGACAGTTTAATGCCAAGAAACGCGATATTACTTGGGCGTTAAAGAACCGCATTTGTGTTGGTCCCGAGCCAAGAGGATGAGCCCAGATGACCCGCTCACGCCAAGTTTACATAGTGCACTCAGAGCGACGTGAACGGGAGCTGCCAGACACAAGAGCTCGCGGGAGATGACATTCATCACTAAAGGTCATGAAGCTGCCATCGCGATATCCGAGAATGTCAACGCGGGCGGGAAGGAGATAGTTGTGTGCCATGGAACGTCATGAAACACGGGCAATCGGCTCCTGATAAACATTGCCAAGATTTTGCATTTATTCATTCATTTTTTCATCCATTCATATATATATTTAAATATTTAAATCCACAATCGTATTTCTTTCTTAATAAATTTGAATCAGTAAATGTGATACTGTATATATATATGCATATTTATTTGTTTATTTATTTTAGTCTATAAAGGCATACCTGATGTATAGCAGGCATTATAAGATTATCTTGTCCTAATATTTCGAAGGTCACCTTTTTACATGGTAAATGCGTCGACGAAAAGGTATAATGATTGTATCGGCAGTTGTAACTAGGATTGTTGAAACCAGACTAATAAATTGAAACTAATTATAGGGGGATTTTACTGGGCTTGAAATATGGATATGAAAACGTTGAATGCCACAGTTTGTGATTCTAAAATTTTTAGAAACATTTTATTTTGTTTTGATAATATGTCATTTTAAGTGAGTAAAATTATTGTGTAAATGGAATACTTGCCATCGCCTCTTTATTATGTTAGTTACCCTCCAAAAGAAACATAAAGTTCCATTTTCTTTAGTGCACTTTATTTTCGTTTTCTGTGAGGCTTTTACGAGAAAAGCTTTCAAGGGTGACTCACTTATTTCAAGAGTCGTTTGCATACACTGCCGTACTGGCATACACTGAGAAGTACAGATATATTATTGTCTTCTTGCCTACACTAAGATGTAAAGTATTTGTATACGTGCATTTTTTGTGTATGTATGTGTAAGTATGTTTTTTTTCTCGTGATTGAGTGAGAAAGAGTGTTTATGGCGTGTGCATGTGCGTGTATTTTCTTACCTAGGTATTCATACTTAGTTATTTCAATACGGGAGAAAAGCTAAGCGCAAAGGGTGCCTTCTGCTATATTAATATTATCGGATAACATTTTGGGCACACATCACGTTATATGTGAGATTGTTCCATGTGTCATTAGTTCTATTTGGGAAACCGAACTTTTTCACATCTTTATCGCATCTTTTTACATGTACCCTCATCTTTATCAAACTTGACTCCTCCTGTAACATAGTAGAACAGCATATTCATGTCACTCCTTGACCTTCGTTCATCCAAAGAAGTAAGTCCTACTTTCTGTAATCTATCTTCGTAGCTCATCTCTTAGAGTAGGTACCCATTTTGTGGCTGCTCTTTGAACTCTTTCCATTTTGTCTATATCTTTTCTTTTTTTTTAAAGTGTGGACTCCATACCACAGCACCGCACTAGACTAGGGCTTATGATGGTTGTAATGATCTTCTTGACCATATCTTCGTCCACGTACACGAATGTTCTCTTCATGTTGGCAGTCAGCCCTAGTGTTTTATGGACATTTTCAATTATATGATCATTTGGGCTTAATTTCTTCCTTACGCTTGTTCCAAAGTTAATGTGTAATACTATGTGTTCTAATTTGTATTGGTATAGGGGATGATTTTTACTTTCTCCGAACCTAATTACATGGCATTTATTGGTACTGGATTCTATTTTCCAAGTACAACTCCACGTGTGTGTGTGTGTGTGTGTGTGTGTGTGTGTGTGTGTGTGTGTGAATATGTATTCAGATAATTATATATTTATGTGTGAGTGTGTGTGTGTGTGTGTGTGTGTGTGTGTGTGAGAGAGAGAGAGAGAGAGAGAGAGAGAGAGAGAAGTAGATGAGAGAGAGAGAGAGAGAGAGAGAGAGAGAGAGAGAGAGAGAGAGAGAGGAGAGAGAGTGTGTGAGTGTGTGTGTGTGTGTGTGTGTGTGTGTGTGTGTGTGTGTGTGTGTGTGTGTGTGTGTGTGTGTGTGTGTGTGTGTGTGTGTGTGTGTGTGTGTGTGTGTGTGTGTGTGTTTATGTATTTATAGAATTATATATTTATGTGTGTGTGTGTGCGAGTGTGTTTATATATATATATATATATATATATATATATATATATATATATATATATATATATATATATATACACACACACACATAAACACACTCGCACACACACACACACACACATAAATATATAATTCTATAAATACATAAACACACACACAGTATGTATGTATGTATGTATGTATGTATGTATGTATGTATGTATGTATGTATGTATATTCTTCTTCTTTTAAGAAGTGGTCACAGCATGATACTTAATTGTACTTTTCATGTTGCGATGCTCTTGGAGTGAGTACGTGGTAGGGTCCCCAGTTCCTTTCCACGGAGAGTGCCGGTGGTACCTTTTAGGTATATAATTATTCTCTCTATTTATCCGGGCTTGGGACCATCACTGACTTGGGCTGGCTTGCCCACCCAGTGGCTAGGTAGGCAATCAAGGTGAAGTTCATTGCCCAAGGGAACAACGCGGCGGTCGGTGACTCGAACCCTCGAATTCAGATTGCCGTCGTGACAGTCTTGGGTCCGACGCTCTAACCATTCGGCCACCGCGGCCTTATGTATGTATATATATATATATATATATATATATATATATATATATTATATATATATATTTATATGTATCATATATATATATATATATATTATATATATATATATATATATATTATACACATAAATATATAATTATATAAATACGTGTGTATGTGTATATATGTATGGATGTATGTATGCGTGTATTTTCTTTTAACCTCCAGTCTATTGTTTTTTCTATCATAAGACATATGCGGATCTGTCGCGCATGTAAAGCTAATTCCATGTAGTGGCAGGGTAAGAGTGACTGGTAATACGTGATTGATTCACGAGCGTCACGTGTTCGGGATGGCACTAGACGGGGTCACGTGGAGCACTGTGGCAGTAGGCAGGGTCACGTGTGGCGGAGCAGGTGGCGAGGCTGGCGAGAGACGGGACTGGTAGGCTTGCTGGGACGCATGTATGACTGACTGTAACAAGGAGTGTTAAAGGTGAAGGGACGCGGCCACCGTCATCCCGCCGTCACCATTGCTACTGTCACCCTGAGGCCATCGTCACTCCCTCCAATCGTCATCATCTCGACGCCTCGTCGGCGGGCTTTCCTCGGCCTCCTGGTGGCCATGGTCGTAATCCTGGCCTTTTCTGGGTTCCTGTGGGCTTCCTTTGCGCTCTTGCATGACTCGGATTTTATTATTTGTTCTTTATTGTCTCACTTGTTTGGAAGAAGTTAGCAAAAAGATGACGGTTAATGATGATAATGATATTGATAATGATGCTAATTGTATTGATAAAAGAAAAACAATGCTGGTACTTTCATGTCAACTCGCGACATAAATTAGTCTCTCTATAAATGCAGTTAACTGCGTTCGTTTTGTCCTTTTATGATATGGTTTCCGCCATAAGGAATTTTCTTTAGGGAATGTGAGTTGAGTCAACGGAAAATGGCGGTACCTTCGTTGGATCAGGTAGGCATGGGTGAGTCAGGGAAATTTCAGGTCGGCTGTAAGCTGAGCGCGTGGGCTCAGTGCTACGAATATTGCAGGCTGTCCTGTACTCCCACTCGCCGAGCGACGACCATGCTTGTCTCCTCCCCCTCACCTGGGTGACTCATCCGGATTGTAATCGATAACGCCACCACTTGTTTAGTCCGGTCATTCTCGGGTCACGCTCGCCGCCATGCTAACAGCAAGCTGTTCTGCTTGCTGCTGCTGCTTGTAGGCAGCTGAATATTCACATACTGTCTTGCTGTAGGATTGTACTTGACTTTAGTGTGTATGTATGTGTATTTAGTAACGCTTATACCATATGCTCTGTTACGCGCACATTGCAGACTAATGCATTGTGAAGAAAAGAAAAGTCTCACCAGAAGAGAAGAGCGGCGCTGATGCTGTACCGAAGTAGGAAGCTTTTCGGCAACTGTGCCAATCCAGGCCCGTTGAGGAGCCGGGGGGGGGGGAGAGATCTAAGTTAAGGCGGGGGAAGAGGGGGGGGGGGTGCATGCTACTAGGATGCTTATGGTTCATTAGGATTAGGGAGATGGGAGACATTATACCAGTTGGGCAAGTTGGGGTTTAGCTTGGGAGGAGGAAAGGAGGGGAGGGCGAAGGAGAAAGGGAGAGAGAGGAAGACGTGAATGCGTTAAGAGAAGGGAGAAAGGAAGACGGTTCTGAAGAAGGTAAATAGGACAGAATGGGAGTCATTTGAGGAGACAGAAGAAAAGGTGAGAAATGTTGAGAGAAGTCGATGGGAGATGCCGAAACGAGCGAGTATTTAATGCTCTGATCTATTGTTAAATGTCTGTCGACTGAATGGTTCTCACTGTGCATTACCGCGCGTTATTACGGGGAGCCAATTGTTATGCAAAGTAATCATCGTTAGCCTTCGTGTTGAACTTCTGCAAATGTCAGCCGCTGCATCTGGCACTCGCAAGGCACCTGGCACTCATATTTATCCTTAGCTCGACTGGTGTTTGGTTCTGCTCGGCTTGTATTTGTTGAGAACGTTAATCCCTTGGGAAGGGGGGAGCGAGGGGTCATGAGGATGAGAGGGGGCAAGGGGGAGGGAGGGGAAGGGAAGGTCGAACAAAGGGGATGAGGATAGCGCCAGGGCCAACACCGTCGTGGCACGTAGCTTGACCAAGTTGTTTTTTTTCCTTTCCACATGTTGGCACCCACGCTTTTGTTGACTTCTTGGCACTGAATAGCTGGATCTGCTCGGGGGAAAACTTCTTTTGATTCTCCGTCAAGTTTTGTGACTTTGCCTTGCCCAAAGTAGGAGGCCGTAATGAATATTATATGAATTCTGGTAAGTCGAAAGTGGGTCATGTAAGTATGCACAGCGAGACCGCCGGATGTAAAATGGTGGGTAGAACATTGCCCACAGCTAGGGGGTACGTGTGCATGACGGCAGGGGGTGGAATAACAATGTGAAATCCTGATGGAGTGATTAAACCGCATGATTGAGTCATGTACTGTAACAGGAATCATGCACGAGAATACATATTAATCTTCCTGGTCTGCCACGTATATACCCCTTACGCCCCCATTGCGCCACAGGTTGATCGGGCTCTCTCTCTCTCTCTCTCTCTCTCTCTCTCTCTCTCTCTCTCTCTCTCTCTCTCTCTCTCTCTCTCTCTCTCTCTCTCTCTCTCTCCTTCTTTCCTTCTTTCCTTCTTTCCTTCTTTCCTTCTCTCTCTCTCTCTCTCTCTCTCTCTCTCTCTCTCTCTCTCTCTCTCTCTCTCTCTCTCTCTCTCTCTCTCTCTCTCTCTCTCTCTCTCTCTCTTCTCTTCTCTCTCTCTTCTCTCTCTCTCTCTCTCTCTCTCTCTCTTTCTGTCTTTGTGTCTTTCTGTCTTTTCTACTTTCTTTTGTGGGTAGCTTTCCCTTTCTCCTTCGTCTCTCGCTTCTCCTCCTCTGAACCTGGTATCCCCTCAAACCGATCGCTCTTATTATCCGCTCTACACATTTTTTTTCTTTCTCTCGTTTCCCTCTTTCTCTGTTGCTTGTGTGTTTGTTTGTTTGTTTATTTGTTTATTAGTTTTCGTACGACCTCCCCAATTAGCCGTCACCCCCTACCCAGCACATTCGACCTGTTACATACCCTCCATAACCCTCGGCCCTCTTACCTTCTTGTCACCCCCCAAGGTTTCCCCCACCCCCTCTCCCAAAACCCTCGTTTCCCCACATACCCTCTACCCCATCGTCTCCCACCCTGCCCCCTCCCCGCCCTCTAGGTCTTCCACATCCCCTCAGATCTCTTTTCCCCATCCCCATCCCCTCAGATCTCTCTCCCCCACCCCCTCGCCCCACCCCCCAAAGCTCCCCTCACCCATCCCCATCCCCTCATACCTCCCCTTCCCATCCCCTCAAATATCCCCTCCCCCACCCCCTCCTCTCAGGCCTGGCGATCGTCCGACCGGTAACCATATCCTGGTCGTGTCGCGGCTTGCGTGTGTCTCACTTACCCGGGTCAAACGGCGGACACCTGACGCCCGCATGCGACTCGCGGTTAGGGAGACCGGGAAAGGAGTGTAGGGGCGTGTTCGGGGAATGGATGGAGGGGGATAGGAGTGAGTGAGAGAGAGGGGGGGGCGGAGAGAATGCAAC
>NC_051399.1:27417788-27420288 GCF_015228065.2 Penaeus monodon
CTCCCTCCCCCCCTCCCTCCTTCCCCCCCTCCCTCCCTCCACTCTTTCCCTTCCTCCCTCCCTCCACTCCTTCCCTCCCTCCCCTCCCACCCCTCCTCTCCCATGTGTTGTCTGTGTATCATTCGTGACAAATGGCAACAGGAATTGATAATTTTATGTAGTTAAATTGAGCTCCCTCCCATTGGAATGGATGCAGCAGAAGCAAAGGGAATGGACAGGGTTAGTGTTCAGCAATTGAGAGCGGGTTGTCACAATCACACAGAGCAAACAGGCGGATTTTGCAAAATATCACTTGGTTCGCAACTCATTCCACTAATGGAGTTTCATCAGATATGTGTGCTTGTGGCTAATAGTTTTGATGTATTTGTTGCCGAGTGTGTGTGTGTTTTTTTTTCATCCATTCAGTTCTCTTCATTATTCTCTCTTGGTTTCTCCTGCCTCGTGTCGGCCTAATGACATATCCCTGCCTCGCCTTGGCCCTCATTCCTGCCTGCGAGCAGTAGGCTTCTCTCCGATTGCAGGATCTCCTTCTGGCAACTTTCTCCTCAGTGCTTGTGTTACCCTACCAGGATCGCCTGGGTCATATGAGACAGACAGACAGACAGACAGACAGACAGACAGACAGACAGACAGACAGACAGACAGACGACAGACAGGAAGGAGGAAGAAAGAAGACGAGAAGAAGAAGGACAGAGAGAGAGAGAGACAGACAGACAGACAGACAGACAGACAGACAGACAGGGAGGGAGGGGAAGAGAGAGAGAGAGAGGGGAAGAGAGAGAGAGAGAGGGGAAGGGGAGAGGGAAGAGAGAGAGAGAGAGGAGAGAGAGAGAGAGAGAGAGAGGAGGCTTGGGGAAGAGAACCAAGCCCTGCACACCCACTCGCTCTCTCTCTCTCTAGTCTCTCTCTCTCTCTCTCATCTCTCTCTAGCTCGATCTTCTCTCTTTCTCTTATTCTTTCCTTCTGCTTTCTCTATCTCTCTCTCTCTCTCTCACTCGTCTCTCGCGTGCTTTGGCTACTCTCTCCTCTCCTCCTCTTTCTCTTTTTCTCTTTTCCTCTTTCTTCTTTCTCTCTTCTCTCTCTCTCTCTCTCTCTCCGCCTCTCTCTCCTCTCTTCTCTTGTCTCTTCCCTCTCTCTTTCTCTTCTCTTCTCTTCTCTTCTCTTTCTTTCTCTTTTTCTCCCCTTTCTCATCTCTCTTTCTCCTCTTCCTCTTCTCTCTTCTTCTCTCTCTCTCTTTTCTCTCCCCTCTTCTCTCTCTCTCTCTCTCTCGCTCTCTCTCCTCTCCTCTCTCTCTCTCTCTCTCTCTCTCTCCTAGCTTCTCTATTCTATCTATCTATCTATCTATCTATCTATCTATCTATCATCTATCTATCTGTCTATCTATCTATTTATATATACATGTGTGTGTGTGTGTGTGTGTGTGTGTGTGTGTGTGTGTGTGTGTGTGTGTGTGTGTGTGTGTGTGTGTGTGTGTCTCTCTCTTTCTCTCTCTTTCTCTCTCTCTCTCCCTCTCTCTCTCGCTCGCTCTCTATCTATCTATCTATCTATCTATCTATCTATCTATCTATCATCTATCTATCTGTGTATCCCATCTATTTATATTATACATGTGTGTGGTGTGTGTGTGTGTGTGTGTGTGTGTGTGTGTGTGTGTGTTAAAGGTTATTTTTTGTTTTGTGAAACATTTGTGCGCGGGCCTGCCACAGGGGCCGGAAGTCCCAGTCGACGCCACCCGAAGATTGTGGCTCCAGTCGTGCTCATGGCAACGAGGTCGTGACGAGGTGTGTGTGACGAGAACGGGTCTTGCTGTCAATATCGGGTATAAACAGGAAGTTGTTGCAGCGAGCAGGCAAAGGCAAAATACACGCTGATCCTGTTTGCTGCTTCACCCGATCCAGCTTTGACGTGGACCGATCGAGGATAATAGTTTTCCTATATTTATTTTTACACTCTTCTCATTTTTTCTTCTTCCTCCTCCTCCTCCTCCTCCTCCTCCTCCTCCTCCTCCTCCTCCTCCTCCTCCTCCTCCTCCTCCTCCTCCTCCTCCTCCTCCTCTTTAGTTGATTTAGAAAATCGACACGTCTTAATTCGTGTTATTTTCCTCTTTTATTTATTTTTTCCTCCTCCTCTTTCTCTTCTTTTGGTCCAGAGTTTCATCACTTCTTAACTCTTGTTATATACGGTCGAAGGATAATGAAGGACAAATTAACTGGGATAACGAAGGGATTAAGGAGGAGGAGGAGGAGAGATGACGACGTCGCTGGCAGATTATGAGGAGGAGAAGAAACCTGGCCGAGATCATGAGGATGCGTGAGGGGCGATGCCGGGTTCCTCCTGCCTTTCCTCATGCTCTCTATTTATCTTATTTTGTTTACTTTCCCTTTTCTTCGTCCATTCCTCTCGTTTTCCTTTTTTTATTCTTTTCATCTCCAAACCCCCCTTTACTCCATGTCATGACCTCCCCCCCCCCCATCCATTGTCGGACTGAAGAGAGGCATTT
>NC_051399.1:27425288-27427788 GCF_015228065.2 Penaeus monodon
CGCGCATGCAGACAAGGAGCTGAGCCTGTAAACGCGCACAGTATTTTTAATGATAGCCATTGTTTCATTATTTGCGAATACAAACAGCATCCGCTCGGTTCTTTATCTGTAGTCAGCACGAGACTCGCACAGCATTGTCCTCGCGCCTTGCATCCCGGCGCTGGTGAATGAGTTGCACAAGTTTGTTTATCGCGAGAAAGACAACAACTAGTGCACTCATTCTTCTCTGCCTCTGCCCCTCCCTCCTCTTCCCCTCGTCCCCTCACCCCTCACTCCCCCTCTGTCTCCTCTCTTCTCTCTCCTCTCTCCCCTCTCTCCTCTCTCCTCTCATCTCTTCCCATTCCCCTCTCGTCATTCCCTTCTCCCCTTTCCCCTCTCCTCTCTCCCCTCTCCTCTCTAGTCTCTCCTCTTTCGTCTCTCCTCTTTTCTCTCTTTTCTCTACCTCCTGCCTTATTCCTTCTTTCCCGCTTCAACATCTTAACTCCCAAGCATTGAAATAAAACTTGGATGATTGTATACAAGTTTAACTTTCATTTGTATATTTTCGGCCTTGCATTTCCCCGAGTTTTAATTGATTCATGTTTGTGGATTTGCGAGATGGCGATGCGTGCTTTTTATTTTATTTTTATTTATATTTTTTTCATTGACATTTGTTCATATATTTATTCATTCGTTTATTTTATTGTATTTTTAGACTTTATTTTGGTGTATTTATTTTTTATTGTGTACGTGGATGCGTTTACTCTCGTGTATCCTCCCGGTGACACACGAGCGTTTCTGTCTCCCTCATGTTCCCCTTGTTCGTTGCTCCTTCCCCTCGTCGCTTTGCTTAGCCCCCCCCCCCCCACACACACACACCGTTTGTGCCGCGCTGGCCGTTTCCCCTCACGATGCGCTCCTCTCGCGCCCCGTTTCATCGTTCCCCTCTTCCCACCTTTCTCTCTCTCTCTCTCTCTCTCTCTCTCTCTCTCTCTCTCTCTCTCTCTCTCTCTCTCTCTCTCTCTCTCTCTCTCTCTTTCTCTTTCTCTTTCTCATTCTCTTTCTCTCTCTTTCTCTCTCTTTCTCTCTCTTTCTTTCTCTCTCTTTCTTTCTCTCTCTTTCTTTCTCTCTCTTTCTTCTCTCTCTCTCTCTCTTCTTCTCTTCTCTCCTCTCTCTTCTCCTCTCTCTCTTCTCTCTCTCCCTCTCTTCTTCTCCCTCTCTCTCTCTCTCTTCTCTCTCTCTCCCTCTCTCTTCTCTCTCCTCTCTCTCTCTTCTCTCTCTCCTCCTCTCTTTTCTCTCTCTCTCTCTCTCTCTCTCTCCTCTCCTCTCCTCTCTCTCTCTCTCTCTCTCTCTCTCTCTCTCTCTCTCTCTCTCTCCTCTCTCTCTCTCTCTCTCTCTCTCTCTCTCTCTACCTTCTCCATTTTTTTTCTTACCTTCCCTCCCACTCTGCTCCCCTCCTCGTCTCCCCCTCCCCCTTGAGCGGTGCCCCCTCGTCTCCCCCCCCCCCTCGAGCGGTGCCCCCCAGCCCAATCCATTATTCACCCTCGCCGTCGAGGGCCGCGAGGGACATTCTACGCGATATGCTTTCTCTCTCTCCTGAATGCGCCGCGAGATTTTCCTTTTTGCTCATCTTTTATTTCGTCTGTTCGGGTTTTGCGGTCGGAGGTGCGTGTGCATCTCGCTGGCCGGATGTCGATAAACATTGCACCTGAGTCGTGGGATCGCGGGCGTCTTGGCTGCATCTCGCCCGGCGCCGTTGCATGCGAGGAGACGGGAGCGAAGCGTCGGGCAACGTTCACCGTGCATGACCGTGCATCTGGCCCGATCACTCTTTCTGTCTCATCCCCCCCCCCCCCTCTCTCTCTCTCTCACTTTCTCTCTCTCTCTCTCTCTCTCTCTCTCTCTCTCTCTCTCTATCTATATATATATATATATATATATATATATATATATATATACACATATATATATATATATTATATATATATATAATATATATATATATATTATATATATATCCATCTCTCTCTCTTTCATCTCCCCCTTTCTCTCTTTCCTTCATCTCTCTCTCTTGTTCCTTCATTTCTCACTCTCATTCTCTCCCTCCCTCCCTCCATCCCTCCTTCCCTCCTTCCCCCCCTCTCCCTCCCTATCCCTCCCTATCCCTCCCGCCTCTCTCCCTCCTTATCCCTCTCCCTCTCTACCCTACCCCTACCCCTCTCTCTCTCCCCTTCTTGCCTTCACTTATCAGTTTTGTTGACCTCGTCATCCTCTCCCCTCCGCCCTCCCTTAAACCCCGGGCCCTCCTTTTCCCCCGCCCACCTCTTGCTCTCGCCCCTCCTCTCCTTATCGTGCGGGCGAGTCCCAGGGCCACTTCGATCCCGCGCCGCCCTTCCGTGACGGTCTCCGCGGACGTCGTGGTTCTGCCTCCGAGGCCGTTTCGCTTAAGGTTGCACGAGCCAGCGTTTAGTAAAGGGCCGAGATTACACCCGTGAGCCGTGACATGTATATGGCTCCTGGA
>NC_051399.1:27432788-27445288 GCF_015228065.2 Penaeus monodon
CTGTGGAGATATGATATTGGGATTAGGATGGGCATTGTACCTGAAAGAGGAGGAGATGGGGGGAGAGAGAGATGCTTGGGAGAGATGTAATCTTGGTTGAGGATAGAGAATGTGCCAGAGAGAGAGAGAGAGAGAGAGAGAGAGAGAGAGAGAGAGAGAGAGAGAGAGAGAGAGAGAGAGAGAGAGAGAGAGAGAGACGGAAGGATTAGATTAGTTCAGATTGGATGCGGGGGAGCAAGTGTTAGCAAGGCGGCCCATATACACGGGGAGAGCCCAGGGAAGGGCCATAATGGATTTCAAGAGGATTGCCAAAATAATGGAGTCTGTGGGGACCGTCCTTACGGCAGGGACGCTGTGGTGTGGATACAAGAATCGGGCTTTTAAGAGGCTGCTTAGGACCGACTTATAAAAAAAAAAGAAAGGAAAAGGAAAAGGTGTACATGTTGTCTGTGCGAAAATCACCTGACATTGACATTTCGAATCTCATTTGGAAAAGTGTTCTCCGGGTATCTCCCGTGCGGCGCCGGTGGTTGTTTGTTTGTTTGCCTGTTTAGTTGTTTGTTTTCCCCCCACTTGTGAATGTTGATTGTTCCTCGTATCCTTCTGGTCGATAAGAAGACCGGAGATAAGATGGGCTTTATCTGCGTGTGCGGCCAGAGAGGTGCCTTTGTGACGCGGGCGCAGAGAGCTCCTTCTGCGCCTGTTTCAGAAGGAATAACGTGTCCTGCTGTGGCTCTTATCGGGCCTTGAAGGCGATCATCTGTGTTGCAGTGTTTGGTTACGGATGAATATCAAACAAGGTGCGTTTATTTTGCAATTAAGGAGGAGACGTGGGAGGGAAGGAAGAGGGGAGGGTGCCTGTTGGGTGGGAGGAAGAATGGGGAGAGGGAGGAAGGAGGAAGGGGTGGGTGGGTGGAAGGAGGAAGGGGTGGGTGGGAGGAAGGAGGAAGGAGTGGGTGGGAGGAAGGAGGAAGGAGTGGGTGGGAGGAGTGTGGGATTGGCCAGAGGACGATCATAGGGAAGTCCCGTGAAGACGTAGAGGAGGGGGGGGGGGGTCGCAGGTGTGTGTGTTTATGTGTGCATGCGTATGTGTGTATGTATGTATGCACGGGTGTGTGCTTCGTGTTTTGTTTGCGAATCTTTTTCTCCTTTCAGACACAACAGTATTGCGTTCATTACTGCTCTGTACCTGCCTGTCCTGAACACTATATCGATTGATTGGTAATGCGGTTCCACTTATCCCCCCCCCCCCTCCCTCTCTCTCCCCTCTCATGCTGCCCTTCTTTCCTCTCGATTCTTCTCCTCTCTACTCGAGCTCGTGACGTCATCGATATATATTCACGTCACACTTTTTTTTCTTCTCAAATTCTCGTCATTATTTTCCAGTGTTTCCATTTCTCATTCTCTTCGCTTTTTCCAATCTCCCTCCTCCTCTTTTTTCCTGTTTCCCTACTCCCGCTTTCCCTCTGGATCGCATTCTCCTTACCTTCCAATATACGTCTGTTTCACTTCTCTCTTGTCTCTCTTCTCTCTTCTCTCTTCCCTCCACTCTCTTCTCTCTTCTCCCTTCTCTCTACTCTCTACTCTCTACTCTCTCTCCCTACTCTCTACTCTCTACTCTCTCTCTCTTCTCTCTGCTCTCTGCTCTCTTCTCTCAACTCTCTATTCTCTTCTATCTTCTCTATACTCTCTTCTGTCTTCTCTATACTTTCTTCTATTTTCTCTCTTCTCTCTTTTCTCCTCTCTCTTCTCTCTTCTCTCCTCTCTCTCTCTCGCTCTAGCTTTAGCTTTAGCTTTAGCTTTAGCTTTAGCTTTCTCTCTCTCTCTCTCTCTCTCTGTTCTCTTTCTCCTCTCTCCTCTGCTCTCCTCTTCCTCTCTCCTCTCTCCCCTCCTCTCTCTCTCCTCTCTCTCTCTCTCTCCTCTCTCTCTCTCTCTCTCTCTCTCTCTCTCTCTCTCTCTCTCTCTCTCTCTCTCTCATCCCCCCTCTCTCTCCCTTTCCATCTGGCTCCCCCTCCTACCCGTGTTCGCTTGCATGTCCACTTTTTCTGTCCCTCTTCGTTAGTTTCAGATCTTCTACTCCCCTGCTCTCGTCACAGTCTACGGCATCCCTCTCCCGGTTTCATCATTTCCTCTCCCTTTTTCCATCCATCCCTTCACTCGAGTCGCATCCCTCTCCCCTCTTCCCCGCCTCTCTCCCCTCCTTTCGCCCTCTCTCCCCTCCCTTCGCCCTCTCTCCCCTCCCTTCGCCCTCTCTGCCTCCCTCATTCCTTCGCCACCCGGGGGACACAGTTGCCAAATAGTGTTTCTCGCAGTGCAGACGAAAGACGGTAATAGGATATGATCTTTTTTCTTTATTTTTCTTTTGTTCTGTCGATTCGTTTTTGTCTTAGGCGACGAACGCGGAGGGAGGACGACGGTCGTGACATCGTGACATCGAAGGGGGGGGGAGGGGGAAGGGGTCATCAGAAACCGTCGAATTGAAAGGTTATTTTTCCAAAAGGTGGAATTAGTTATCGATTGAAGGAGTTCGTGGTGCAGCACGTGCGAGAGCGGGAGGGAGGGAGGAGGGGGGAGGGGGACAAAGAGGCAGTCGGAGGGCGGTGGGGAAAGTAAAGGGGGGGGGGGAGTTAGTGGGGGCGCAGACACCCGAGGGGAGCAAATTATGGCGCGAGAGGGGGAAGAAATCGAGGGGAGAGGAAGACATTCAGAAGGAATTACGACGTGGAAGGGCGGAAGAGAGAGAAAGAAAGAGAGAAAGAGAATGAGAAAGAGAGAGAGAGAAAAAAAAGGAAAGAAAGAAAGAAAGATAGATAGATAAATAGAAAGAGAAAGAGAGAGAACATGTGAATTGATAAAGTTGAAGGGGGAAAGGATGACTAGTGCATAGGATGGAAACAACGGTTCGCTAGTTGGGAGGGAGCAGCTAGTGTTTCTCTCTCTCTCTCTCTCTCTCTCTCTCTCTCTCTCTCTCTCTCTCTCTCTCTCTCTCTCTCTCTCTCTCTCTCTCTCTCTCTCTCTCTCTCTCCTCTCTTCTCTCTCTCCCTCCTCTCTCTCCTCCCCCTCCCTCCCTCTCTCTCTCTCCCCTCTCTCTCTCTCTCTCTCTCTCTCTCTCTCTCTCTCTCTCCCTCCCTCTCCTCACTCCCTCTCCCTCCCCTCCCTCCCCCCCTCCCTCCCTCTCCCTCCCTCTCCCTTCCTCTCTCTCTCTCTCTCTCTCCTCTCTCTCTCTCTCTCTCTCTCTCTCTCTCTCTCTCTCTCTTTCTCTCTTTCTCTCTCTCCCTCCCTCCCTCCCTCCCTCCCTCTCCCTCCTCCCTCCCTCCCTCCCTCCCTCCCTCCCTCCTCTCCTCTCCTCTCTCTCTCCCCTCTCTCTCTCTCTCTCTCTCTCTCTCTCTCTCTCTCTCTCCTCTCTCTCTCTCTCTCTCTCTCTCTCTCTCAAACACACACACACATACACACACACACACACACACACACACACACACACACACACACACACACACACACACACACACACACACACACACACACACACACACCACAAAAAAAAAAAAAAAAAAAAAAAAAGATCTGACGCACACCGAGGGTTTGATTGGGGCGCGGAGATGAAATATTGGATTATGGTCCTTGCTATCAACGTCATATCAACCCGTCTCTATGTGACTCTGTCTAATTTGTTTGTCTTTTCCCATTATTCCAGGTGAGCGTTAAATGGTGTTTTGGTGGCGGGAGTAGGTCGATGCAGTAGCCAGTTCACAGGTAAGTACTGTTTGTTTTCGAGGTTCATTTTCGTGGAACTGATGCTGTTGGCGTTTTCATTGTTGTTGTTTTGTTATTTTTATTACTGTTGTTGTTAGCATATTATTATTATTATTATTGTTATTATTATTATTATTATTATTATTATTATTATTATTATTATTATCGTTATCATTAACATTATCATTATCATTATTATTGATTTTTATCAATATTTTTGTTTTATTTATTTACTTATTTATTTTTGTAGTTGCTACTATTGCTAATGAGTGTAGCAGCGTTGGCCGTGGGTGTTTGTCTTCGCAGTGGAATTCTGGTTTGGAGACGAAGCCCGGCAGTCCACCCGCGTTCCAATACACAGCAGTCGAGGGGCATATGGAGCGGGTGCCGTCCAGTCTGGGGAAAACGTTTGCAAGTTATTGGCTGTAAACCTCGGGCGGGGTTGTAGGGGAAGGGGGTTAGGAGGGATGGGAGAAGGGGGGGATGTTCCTTGTCTGGATAGAGTATATTTGAGGATTTCGTAGCACGTGGAGGAGCATGGGGAGGGGACTGAGGAATGGAGGAAGGGACTAGTGTATATTGGAGTCGGGTGGAGCCTGGATATACGAGACTGTATTTGGGAGGGGAAGAAAGAGAGACATGTAGCTGGGCATGAAGAAGTAGCAGGGGAAAGCCGTGACGGGGGGGGGGGATCCCATCGTACCCACACGAGAGCCAGAATGGGCGGCGTTTAAAAGGCCTCACTACCCTGGCCCGCCCACCGCCGAGGCGCGAAGGGCAGGTTTTAATAGCTGGAGGTATGTCGCAGGAAATTGAATCAGTTATGTTTACCTGCGCGGCCGCCGGGGCGACAAAGCGAGCCGAAGTGATGGCATGCAGCGATTACTCTCTATTCTGGAGTTATTGTCAATTGTGGTTAATTGCGTCTGTGTATTTAGCAAGAACAAATAGCAAATGAAAGGTTTGCATTTACAGAATTAATAGTTACGATAACCGATAAATCTCGCTCAAAGCGGTTAGCCCGTCCGAATGTTATTGGCAATTAAATCTAAATGGTTACGCTCATGCAGCCCGACAGTTTAAAGTTTTGCGCTCGTAATCCACGAATGATTAGATTTACGCTCGATGTTGCATGAAAGTGCCACAGATCACGCGATAGATTACCGTATTTAGTCATCACAGGCTGTCGATGTTTAAAATTTCGGTTCAGAAATGTTTTTTTCGTGAATATTAGGCGTTACAACCCACCAGGCCAGGTCGATGCGATGGGTAGAGAGGCCAGCCCACCAAGGAGCCTGTCGGTGCCTGTCTGTCCCGCCACCCTGCAACGCCACCCTGTCACTGGCCAGCGTGAGTGCACGTGTGCGTGCGTGTATGTCATTCTTCACCTGCTTCTGGTACTTACTTCTTTACCTTCCTCTCCTCCTCACTCCCTCTCCCGCCCTACCCCTCGCAAACACAGAGAAAGACAAACACGCGAACGCAAACAAACATTGGTTTTGGGAGTCTTAGCTTGTGGACGCCACTCGCACACTCGCACGCCCGGCCTCCCTGCCCTCCCTCCGCCCCTCTTGCTCGCCCTTCGCCTGACCCCACCCCCCTCTCAAGCTGACCTCGCTCCGTGAATTGGAAGCCGCCAGGGTAACGAGCGCGAACTAGAGGTCGTTACGAGGGGAAAGAAAGTTCGCGTTGCATGTCCGGACGGCGGTAATGCGAGAGGCACAATTTCTGCGCCTGAAATATTTCCCTGGTGGATCGCCCCGACGGGAGAGAGAAAGAGGGGAGGGAAAGAGAGAGAGAAAAGAGTGGAAAAAATGGGAGGGTGCAGATTGGGAAGGTGGAGGAGCCTGAAAAGATTGAGAAGTAGGGAGGGGAGGATGTACACTGGAGGCGAGGGATACAAAGACAAAAAAGTGGATTTTAGGGAATAATAAAGACAATAAATAATCAACGAGCGGGATGAGATTAAAGGAAGGAAGAGCAATAAGGGAACAGAAAAGGGAGACGTCTAGAGTGACCCAGACGAAAGGAATTGGAAAAGAAGGGGTTAATTTCACGCCCAAAGAGCGAAGGAAAGGAGAGAAGTCGTCTGTGCGTAGGTCTCCTCCTGCGCCAGGCGGAATCCCTGCTAATTATTTTTTCAGCTGTTGCGAACTCGATACTGTTTATGTTGTTGTTGCTGATGAAGATGGAGGTGAAGTGTGATTGCGCCGCTCCGTTTCATGAGATGTTTTCGCCTCCTGTTCTGTTGGCGTTTATTTTCGCACTCGTCTGCGCGGTCGTTTGTGTTTAAGTTTACGGAATGCAAATGTTATTTTGCGGAAATATGTTGATGATTATTGCATGTACGTGTGCTCATTCGTATACAAATTTATTGATCTCTTTCATCCGTCCCTCCATCCATTTACACACACACACACACACACACACACACACACACACACACATACACACATACACACATACACACATACACACATACACACATACACACACACATACATACACATACACACACACACATACACACACACATACACACACACATACATACACACATACACACACATACACACACACATACACACACACATACACACATACTTTTTAATTCCCCAAGATCACACACACACACGCCTTTATACGTCCATATACGAAATAAACAAAAATACCTTCTCGTTTACATGCATAAATGCACGAGTGTTTGTGTTGCACCCCGGCTATTTTTACCACTGATGACCTTGTTCACTGGTACACAAACTGTTACATAAGCAGGGTTATTAAGGTCAGTGAAGGCTTGCGTCGAGTCAGAGGGACGGAAGGAAAGCAGGGGGAGACAGGAGTGACGATGACGTTTCGAGCGACGTCACGGGACACGTCACTTCGACGCCACAAACGTGAAATGAGATCCTCAATGGGAGACGTCGCCCCCACCTAGTCTGCTTGGGCCTATTGCCTTATTACCTTAAATTCTCATCTCTTTATCCCCCCCTCCCCGCTTACTTTCTCTTCTCTCCTATCTTCTATACTCTCCCTCCCTCCCTCTCTCTCTCTTTCTCTCTCTCTCTCTCTCTCTCTCTCTCTCTCTCTCTCTCTCTCTCTCTCTCTCTCTCTCTCTCTCTCTCTCTCCCTCCCTCCTTCCCTCCCTCCCTCTCTCTCTCCCTCCCTCCCTCCCTCCCTCCCTCCCTCCCTCCCTCCCTCCCTCCCTTCCCTCCCTCCTCTCTCCTCATCCTCATTGTCCCTTCTTCTCCCTCGCTCGCTTTACTTCTTCCTTTTCCCCTTTTCCTTTCTCTCTTTCCCTCCTTCCCTGGTCAAAAATAATTTTCCAGAGCTTTCCTCTCCGTACATGGCTGGCTTCCATTCCGGAAGAGCGGAAGGGGAAGCGCTCGCTGCGTTGTGCTAATTGGTAAAATTTAGTGTATTCAGAGGCTGAGGCGTCGGCGGCCATTGTTTATATATAGTCTTTAAGGGTTTCTCTTGTCTTTTTTTCTGTCTCTTTCTCGCGTTCTTTTCTCTTTGCATCAATCTCTTCATATCTTTGTCTCTTTGCTTCAGTCCCTGTCTCTGCCCCCTCCCCCTATTTTTTTTCTTTCTTACACACACACACACACACACACACACACACACACACACACACACACACACACACACACACACACACACACACACACACACACACACACACATACTTTTTAATTCCCCAAGATCCGGAATGACACACTGTTAGGAAACTGCCTTCCATTGAAGAAAAAAGAGAAGAAAAATAAGAAGAGGAAGAGGAAGAAGAGGAGGAGGAGAGGAGGAAGAAAAGGAGGAGGAGGAGAAGGAGGAAGAAAAGGGAGGAGGAAGAAAAGGAGGAGGAAGAAAAGGAGGAGGAGGAAAGGAGGAGGAGGAAGAAGAGGAGGAGGAGGAGGAAGAGGAGGAGGAGGAAGAATAGGAGGAGGAGGAAGAAAAGGAGAAGGAGAAGGAGAAGGAGAAGAAGGAGAAGGAGAAGAGGAAGAAGAAGCAAAAATGTGTAACCGGCCTTTGCATCACCTGTGAAAGTTAAGCGACTACGGCTTCCAGCACATTGATTTCGGCAGCTGTGAAAATGTTACGGCCTTCCATTTCGCACGATGGCTTTGGCGGTTAACATTATTTTATATTTTCCTTCTCAGCCCTCGCAGGTCGCCGCCCCTCCCTCCTCCTCCCCCCGCCCCTCCCCTTCCTCTCTCCGCCTTGCCCTTCGCACTTAACTAATTTCAAACCAAGATTTGATATATTCTTTTATTTATTTATTTTTGGTTATTGGGATTATGATTATTGTTGATATTGTTTTGTTGTCATTGTTGTTGTTGTTTTTTTTATTATTATTATTATTAGTAGTAGTAGTAGTAGTAGTAATAGTAATAGTAGTATTTATATGACTATTGTTATTTTTACTATTACATTTAGTGTTATTAATCTCACACTCGTACTTATTACTCTTATTAAAGTAGCTGTGGTAGTTGTGCTGTTTCTACTATTGTTATTACTATTACTCTTAGCAGTACCATTGCCATTACCGTTTGCATTGCCATTACCATTTCCGTTACCGTTCTTCTACCGTTACCTCTATTGTTATCGTTATTGTTACGATTCTTATCCTTATTATTATTATTGTTACTGTTATTTGTTCATTCTTGTGTCCATGTCTGTACGTAGGAAGTAAGTTAAAGTAATAAACGTTATTGGGCGTTATCTCACAAATGGACTTTCGTAGTTTTGAAGAGGGAAATGACTCACACAAGCGAATGTAAATGTTTTTCTTTCATCCGTTTTAACCTACTTTTCCCGTCTTGTGTCGTATTGGCAGATTAGCTTTTTTCCGGTGTTGACGTCTGTAGTTAAAATCTTTTATCTGTATTTGGATAAACGTAGATAATGCGAGTGGGTCTTCTAGTTCCGACTGCAAGGACGGGAACTCATCCAGCGACGCGGCATTCCGCTGCATAATTTTGATAACCAGGGATATGAATGAGATGAATATTTTTTTGTGCTGCTCCTGCTTGCGCTCTTCCGATTCGCGGGGCCACATCGAGCGGGTCTGCTTGCTGCTAATATCTCGCACTTGCCGAGCAGTGGCACTTCCTTCCGGCTTTTAAGCAGTGATCATGGGCACTTTGAAGAATTAAGCAAGGCCCGGCCGCTGTTTCGTTGCTCCGCGCGTGTGCTCTCTCGAACTAAAATTGGTTGTAGGTATATGCTCTCGAACTGAAATTGGTGACGTCACAGATAAATCCTCTCGAACTGAAATTGGCGACATCATAGATAATTCCTCTCGAACTGAAATTGGTGACGTCGTAGATAAATCTTCTCGATCTGAAGTTGGTGACGGCACGGATAAATCCTCTCGAACTGAAATTGGTGACGTCATGGATTGGCATGGTTAAATCCCCTCAAACTAAAATTGGTGACGTCATCGATGAATCTAAGTGCGGGACTTTGAGTCCATGTTCGACGGGCTCCGGCGAGGGCGGAGGTGGGCGGTGGGCGCCGTTTCTCGAGGAAGGTCTTTGTCAGGAGGAGTACTTCGATAGTAAATGTGTTCCCTTGATAGATACTTTTCGTTCCCCAGTTCTTTCGCGTATGATGTATTCCGTTCATTCCGGCGACATCTTATGCGCGCTCCCGAGAAAGCAGACCTCTGCCGCACCTCGGATTGTCACTTGGCATTAGTGCCGGGTCGCCCCAACGACCGTGTTAACGCCAGAAAGTGCCTCCATATGCGAGCTTCTCACGCGAAGGAGGGATTCACGCGCGTCTGCAGTGTGTGATGATGAGGGCTGTTTGTGGAATGGTCAGGCTGCGGCGAGGGCGGTGCAGCATCACGGCTCTCTCTCACCTTTGTTATTGTGGCACTCCGGTGGCCGCGGTGCCAGCAGCCGGGGGACGCCCTCCACTTGTTGACGTGCTACTGCCTCTCCGCCTCCGCCTGCTCCTTCGCTCGCCATGCTCTGTTTTATGCGACGACCTCGCTGCGAGGTGACCCGGGCTCGAGTGGCTAGCTCTCCAACACCGTTTTGCGCTGAGGTCACCACGGGCGGCCTTCTCTTGTGTGATGCTGTGGGCGCGAGGGGGACGATTTGGCGAATTTATAGGCGTGGTGGCGGAGCGGAAGTAGGAAGGGGCGGGTGGACGAGTCATGGCGTGGGCGGCAGATAAGGTTGGCGCAGTGGTGCTCGCGCCCGATGTGTGTGGGTGGTGTTGGCGGAGGTCGTGGTCGGGGTTGGGGGAAGGAGGGCCCGTGGGAGTTCTTCAGAGTCGCCCTTGACAAAGCTATCAATCAGCGTGTCCATTTTTCCCCTTTCGTGGAGCGCGGCCAGGTCAGTCAATTATGCCTGCATTAAGAGGAACACGGGCGGCTAGTTAGAGAGCTTGCCTAGCAACAGCTGGCGGAGGCGGCGAGTGCGAGCGAGAGGCTGCGGGGAGGCCCTGCCGGAAGTGCGAGAGGCAGGACTCAGTGGCTGCGTTGAGGGCGAGCTGCAGGGCGGGCGGGTGGGGCGGGAGGTGCCTGGTGAGTCGTGTAGTTCGTAGGGGCGGACGAGGCTGTTCGGGCGTCGGGCGTGGCAGGGCGGCAGCGAAGAATCAGCTGTGTTCCCCGCCGGCTTGCTAGCGTCCGGCAGCAATCAATACGCTTGCCCAGCCCCGCCTGTGTTCGTGCGTACGTACGTTTGTGCATTTGTTGTGGATGCGTGCGTCTGTTGGTCGCTGAATGACTGGGCGCTCGAGCCGAGGCCTCCTTATGAGGGGAGACTTAACCAGTTTAGCGGCGTACGAATGCCTTCTCCTAGCCTGCGATGCCGCCGGGCGGGCCGCCTCACTCCAGCACATGTGGGCCTCCCTGCCTCCCTGCCGTGTTAGTTGTGATGGTGTAAGGGGAGCAGCTGTGTGGGAGAGCCTGAGCGACATCCCTTTTCCCCCTTTCCCCCTCCCCCTCCCCCCTCCACCCTCCTCCCGCGGCTCCCCTCCTCGCCACGCGCTGCCCGAGCTCTCTCGTCTGCCTGCCTAGTCAACCCCGTGAGTGCGAGACTGTTTGACGCGCTCCGACGTGCTCCGCGCTCTTCCCGCTCGCTCTGTTGACGCCCGCAGGAGCCCACAAGGACGCGATAATTTGCGATTTGTCCGCAACCAGCGTCGCGGGGAGCTTTTCCTGCAGACGGCGTCACGTGACTTCGAGTGCCTCTAGTGTGCGTTGTTTACTTTTTTCGCGAGGGGATCGGCGGGGACGCTCGCCCTCCCGGTAATGTTTTGGGTGTAGCGGACACCCTGTGTTAGTGTGGCTAGTTCCGGAGCATCTACACTTCGCACCTTTCCCCTCGCCGCGCAGTCCGCTTCGGTCGGCCCGCCGCGGCTTCACCACGCGTCCAGCACTGCACATCGAGGCACGGTACAAAGAAAAGTTTCTGAGGTGCGGGTCAGCTAAGTGCGCCGCCGTGTGGTTTCCTTCTGCTTCTTAGTCTGTGTTGGCGCGGTCCAGTTATGACAGCAGCGATTTTGAAGTTATGACGCATCGAGTGTGAATGGTTGTGTCTCGCGGATAACATAGTATACAGAAATGCTCCAGGCAGTGATTATATCGATACGGCAGCCTCTGTCGCGAAGCAGGTAACTGAAGATGAACTGGTGTAGTTGTTGTGTTACAGTGTAGTGTTGAGTCAGTGTAAGTGTTGGCTGTAGGAAGAGGTCACATGGTAAGCTCCGTTATGGTAACTTAGTACGGTCAGACGCCAGTAGTGTAGTTAGTGAGTTGCCACCTTGATCAAGAGTAAACTGTGCGTGTGACGCTAGTTCGCCGTAAGTTGCCCACACGCTTGTGCCCTTCCTGCTCAAGTCCAAGCCTCAAGATACGGCCCAGTCTCTCCAGGAACCGCTGCTGCTCCTTGAAGTGCGAGGCATGAAGGGCGAGGACGAGTAGCGTGCCGGTGCGTGAACCATGCACGTCCCAGCGGGCGTGCAGCCGTGCCCGTCATGCTACGCCTACTGTGTTCCCCGGGCAGCATGCCCAGGTGGTATCCCACCGCCTCCACCTGTGCCGCGGCACGCCCACCCACCTGTCAGGCAGAACAGCCCCCATGGCAGCCCAGCGAACAGCCCTCACCACAGCCCCCACCGCACCCAGCCGCGGCCCATGGGCCACCCTCCGCCGTGTAACCACCAGGGGCTGTACGGCGGCCTTCGCTTCGGCTCCCTCCCTCACTCGCAGCCCGTGCCCAAGGTGCCCCCCCACTACAATTCCCTGCCCCACCAGCAGCCCCCTCCGCCTCCCCCGCCCTCGCACCAAGGGCCTTGCCATCCTCCTCCTCATTCCTTCAGCCACAATGATATTCCTCCTCCTCCCCCTCCCCCACACGCCTCCCTTCCTCCAGGTCGCCCTCACTTTTTCCAGCAGTCGCGTTTCCAGCACCTCCCCCCGCCGGAGGAGTCCCCCCCACCCCCGCCCCCTCCACACGGATCACACCCTTGCCAACATCGCCACCCCCTCCCTCCCTCTCACCCTCAGCCTTTCTATGGCAACCTGCAGCCCGGACTTCCCCCACACGTGCAGCGCGCTCATCCCCCACACTATCAACAGCCCCCACACCCACAGCCCTACCACGGCAGTTTGCACAAGCAGAGCAACAACCACCACCCCGCCTCCACCACCAGTACTTACTCCTCCTGCTATCCTCAGCTCCCTCCTCCGCGGCCCCCGCCCCTCCCGCCGCCACTCCCACCCCCGCAGCCCT